>NW_024081756.1:143744-301924 GCF_003009895.1 Hyaena hyaena
TAAAAAAAAAAAAAAAAAAAAAAAAAAAAAAAAAAAAAAAAAAAAAAAAATCAGTACCATTCTTAGGTCTTCTATATAGGTTGTGTTCCACAGGTTAAATCTTTGTCAACGTCTAGTGCAATTATACACCCTCCCGGCAGCAAGTATCATAGTGTGAACTGACTTTTTTGTAGGATGGCCTTGAAGAATTTAAACCCTGATTCCATTCTGAGGCAAAGGCAAACTGCCAAACCTTGATTGCTTTGCTGTACCTTAGTCTTATATCTAATGGTCTTTGGTTATTGTGATAGGTCTAAATCAGGGTTTCTCAATCAGAGCACTGTCGACATTTTGGCCAGAGAATTCTTTGCTGTGGAGGGCTGTCCTGTGCATTATAGGATATTTAGCAACATTCTTGGCCTCTATCAACTAGACACCAGTGTCATGCCTTCCCCACCCACCCAGTTGTCACAACTAAAAAATGTCCATGGACATTGCCAAATGTTCCCTGGGGAACAAAATCAGCCTCAATTGTGACTAGTAGAAATAAAAAAAGAATAACATTAAATGCATCATATTTTCCTTCTGTCTTTTTTTTAATTCTCAAGTTAGTTAACATACAGTGTAGTATTATCTTTAGGTGTAGAAGCCAGCGATTTACCACTTACATATGGCACCCAGTGCTCATTCCAACAAGTGCCCTCCCTAATGCCCCTCACCCATTTAGCCAATTTCCCCCACCCACTTCCCCTCCACCAATCCTCAGTGTGTTCTCTGTATTTATGGGGTTTTTTTTCCTTCTCTTCCCCTATGATAATCTGTTACATTTCTCGAATTCCACACATGAGTAAAATCATATGATACCTGTCTTTCTCTGACTGACTTATTCCACTTAACATAATACCTTCCAGTTCCATTCACATTGTTGCAAATAGCAAAATTTCATTCTTTTTCATTGTCAGGTAATGTTCCTGTGTATGTGTGTGTGTGTGTGTGTGTTTGCGAGTGTGCATGCGAGCACACGTGCACGCATGTGTGCACATATACCACATCTTCTTATTTCATTCATCAGTTGATAGAGATTTGGGCTCTTTCCATAATTTGACTATTGTTGATAGTGCTGCTGTATACATTGGGGTACACATGCCCCTTCAAAACAGCATTTTCGTATCTTTGTGATAAAATTCTAGTAATACAATTGCTGTATTTTTAATTTTTTGAGGAACCTCCACACTATTTTCCAGCCTGGCTGCTCCAGTTTGCATTCCCACCAACAGTGCAAAAGGATTCCCCTTTCTCCACATCCTCACCAACATCTGTTGTTTCCTGAGTTATCAATTTTAGCCCCTCTAACTGGTGTGAGGTGGCATCTCATTGTGGTTTTGATTTCTATTTCCCTGATGATGAGCAATGTTGGGCATCTTTTCATGTGTCTGTTTGCCATGTGGATGTCTTCTTTGGAAAAATGTCTATTCATGTCTTCTGCCCCTGCCCATTTTTACTGGATTATTTGTTTTTGAGTGTTTAGTTTGGTAAGTTCTTTATAGATTTTGGATAACCCGTTATGAGATTTGTCATTTGCAAATATCCCATTCCACTTGTTGCCTTTTAGTTTTGTTGATCGTTTCCTTTGCCATGCAGAAGCTTATTACCTTGATGAGGTCCCAATAGTTCATTTTTGCTTTTATTTCCCTTGCCTCCAGAGACATGTCAAGTAAGAAGCTGCTGTGGCCCAGGCCAAAGAGGTTTCTGCCTGTTTTCACCTGTAGGATTTTGATGGTTTCCTGTCTCACATTTAGGTCTTTCATCCATTTTGAATTTATTTTTGTTCATCACATCTTTTTTTTATTAAAAAATTTTAACGTGTATTTTTGAGAGAGCAAAAGAGACAGAGACAGTACAAATAGAGGAGAGGTAGAGAGAGAGGGAAACAGAATCTGAAGCAGGCTCCAGGCTCTGAGCTGTCAGCACAAAGCCTGAAGTGGAGCTCAAACTCACAGACTACAAGATCATGACCTGAGCTGAAGTCAGACATTTAACCTACTGAGTCACCCAGGCACTGCTGTGCATCACATCTTCTTAACTAAGTTTCTAAGGGATACTAAATTCAACTTATCTTTTAAATTCTGCACATTTGTCTACACTGTCAACCAACCCACATTTATTAAGATTTGAAGTGAAACTTACTGCTACCAAAGCAAGCACACCCATTTATACTTAGTAAGTATGGATTTTCTTGCTTCTTTTTATTTTTCTTAGAAGAAAAGCTAAATGAACAGATTGTTTTAAATAAAAATGTAATATTTGTTTTCATTAAGAAATTGATCTTATTTTAGTATAAATTAAGAGGTGGTAAATCATCTGTTATGTAGTATAAAAGTGAAAGAACAAACAGGGATATCCATAGTCACCACTGTTACTTAACAAGTACTGGAAGTCCTAGCCTCAGCAATGAGACAACAAAAATAAATGAAGGCATTCAAATCAGCAAGGAAGAAGTAAAACTTTTACTATTTGCAGATGACATGATACATTATACAGCAAACCCAAAAGACTCTACCAAAAAATTACTAGAACTCATAATGAATTCAGTAAAGTTGCAGGATATAAAACCAACACACAAAAATCTGTTGCATTTATATATACCAATAATGAAGCAACAGAAAGAGAAATTAAGGAATCAGTCCCATTTACATTTGCCCCAAAAACAATTTGGTTAGGAATACACCTTACCAAAGAGGTGAAAGACCTGTACTCTCAAAACTATAAAACACTGATGAAAGAAATTAAAAATGATACAAAGAAATGGAAAGACATTCCAATAGATTGGAAGAATAAATATTATTAAAATTTCTATGCTACCCAAAGCAATCTAATTTAATGCAATCCCTATCAAAATACCACCAGCATTTTTCACAGAGCTAGAACTAACAATCCTAAAATTTGTATGAAACACAAAAGACTCCAAATAGTCAAAGCAACTTTCCAAAAGAAAAGCAAAGCTGGAGGCATCACAATTCCAGAATTCAAGTTATATTACAAAGCTGTAGTGATCAAAATAGTACATTACTGGCACAAAAAATAGACACATAGATCAATAGTACAGAATAGAAAACCCAGAAATGAACCAATAACTCTATAGTCAATTAATCTTCAACGAAGCAGGAAAGAATATCCAGTGGGATGCTATGCTCAACACAGGTGTCGCTACCATCTGCCACCACACAGTGCAAGTACAACACCTTCGACCATATTCCCTATGCAATACCTTTTATCCTCATGACTTAGATGGAAATCTGTACCTCCCATTCCCCTTCACCCATTTTGTCCATCCCCCACCCTTCCCCTCTGGCAACCATTAGTTTGTTCTCAGTATTTGAGTCTGTTTCTGCTTTTAGTTTGTTTGTTTATTTATTTGTTTTGTTTTTCAGATTCCACATATAAGTAAAATCGTATGGTATTTTTCTTTCTCTGACTTATTTCACTTAGTATAATACCCTTATAAGTCCATCCAAATGTTCCAATAGCAAGATCTCATTTTTTATGGCTGAGTAATATTCCATTGTGTATATGTGTATGTGTATATCTGTATGTCTATATCTATATCATTGCATCTTCTTTATCCATTCATCTATTGACAGACACTTTCATATCCAGGCTTTTGTAAATAATGTTTTAGGAGCATCTGGGTAGCTCAGTTGGTTAAGCATCCAACTCTTGATTTTAGCTCAGGTCGTAATCTCATGGTTTGGAAGTATGAGCCCTACATCAAGCTCCACACTGACAATGCCAGCCTGCTTGGGGTGAGATATTCTCTCTCTCTCCTTCCCCCCATATCTCCCCTTCTTTTCACCCCCACATGCTCTCTCTCTCAAAATAAATAAATAAGCTTAAAAAATTAATAGTGTCTTAATAAACATAGGGATGTATAATCTTTTCAAACTAGTGTTTTTGTTTTCTTCGGGTAAATACCCAGTAGTGGAATTATTGGATCATATGATATTTCTGTTTTCAGTTTTTTTGAGGAAACTCCACAGTTTTCCATAGTAACTACCAATTTATATTCCCACCAACAGTGCATGAGGGTTTCTTTTTCTCTATATCCTCTCCCAAACCTATTATATCTTGTATTATTTTATTCAAATCATTCTGAAAGGTGTAAGGTGATATCTCATTGTTGTTTTAATTTGCTTTCAGCATGGAAGTACTTTTATACCAGTCAGTGGAGTGTTCTCATTAAACTGGGTGAGGACAGCCCCTGTGCCCTCTTCTAATGCTGATCACCAGGGAGGCGGGAAAGTCGTTCTTGAGACATTTGCTTTGGAAAAAAAAAAATGGGAAAGGGACAAAGTGTTCTTCACCATCTTTGTGTTCTCATCTCTTTTATCTTGTCTACCCTAAGTGTGTAAATGTACCAAGTCACCTCTTGACTGCCCAAAGCCCCTTCCGAAAGCCTTCCCCAGAAATGTCTTTCATAGAGAAGTCCCATGTTTAATATCTTTCTTTCTCTACTTCCTACTTACCTTCATTAAATCTTATTTATACCAGGATAAGACTATTGTGGGAATATTTAGGAAGGTAAAGCCTTCTGGTGTTCCCTTAAATTTACCATATAGATGGCTACCCACTGTGTGTACTTTTAGAATTTCTACTACACACTTAACCAAGGGATATAGAATATCATTATATTCTCTTTTCCAGACATTCACTTTGTTTTCCTACATGGCAGTGATTGTAAATCCAAGTGATTACGGCTATCAGTGAAAATGAAAGTTTAGAAATCTTGACAGATATAAGAACTGAGGCCACAGATTTAGGATTAATTAAAAGTTAATTGATCATTAGACATTAAAGTGGGTGATATCCTTGAGGGGAAAAGTATAAAGAGAAGATTAGGGAACTTAAGACAAGATCATACACGATCCATATAATTAGAAGGTGGGAGAAGAAAAAGGAATCAAGAAAAAGACAAATAGCAGCCAAGGATATAAGAGAATCAAGTTGAGAGTGAGCAGTGTTGTGGTGAATTAGATCAGCTTCCCATCCATTTTGTCAGAACTTATCAGATTGATGCAAATATGCTCTGTCTGAAATACCCCTTTCTGGAAACACACACACATACACATACACACTTTTTTCCTCTACTAATAGCAAAGATGATTTCATGGTGGGAAAATGTTAAAAAAGTACTGTATGTGAATGTTTGAAAACCATTTTCATAAAGGAAACTGGTAGACTCAGAAAACTGCAGCTCAGTGGGTTTTAAATAGGTGAAGGGGATTAACCGCACACTTAATTGTGATGAGCACTGAGTAATGTATAGAATTGTTGAATCACTTATTGTACACCTGAAACTAATAAAACACCATATGTTAATTATACTTGAATTTTAGAAACTAATTAATAAAAAAGGAAGTTTTGTAAACTTGCATAATGACTTAAAAAACGAAAAGCTATTTGCCTTTGTGAATAAAGCCAAAAGTGCTAAGAGCCCACAGGGATTGACTCAAAAAAAACTTGTATTAAATTCACTTTATTTTACTTTTGCTTTGTGATATGACTATTTATTTTTTTTAATGTTTTATTTATTTCTAGGAGAGAGACAGCGTGAGCAGGGGAGGGTCAGAGAGAGAGGGAGTCACAGACTGAAACAGGCTCCAGGCTCTGAGCCAGCAGTCAGCACAGAGCCCGACGCGGGGCTCGAACCCACGAACCGCGAGATCATGACCTAAGCGAAAGTCGGACGCTTAACCGACTAAGCCACCCAGGTGCCCCATGATATGACTATTTAAAGGATACTTCTAGATTAGTGTCTTAGGCAAAATTTATTCTGACTTCAAAAAGTCATTTGATAAACATATTTATGATCACTTTCTCGAGGTAAGTGGGAATACATGAACTGAATCAGAGTTTGGTTGTATTATAATTATTCCAAGAATGTTAGGTAGTTCAACAGTGTCAACCTGGAAGATAGTTTGCCTTGCCTTGAGAAGACATTTGACTTTGTCCTAAACTCTGCAGTGTTCAACATTTTTATAAGTGGCATTAATAGACAGAAGTAGAAAATTTTAGCTGATTAAAAATTTAGTATGAATCAATAGCCACATATGGCTCTCATAAAACACACACAAAAAAACTAATATAACCACTTTAATAAAAATATATCACATAGATCAAGGAGATGTTCATTCCGTTGATTAGTCCCCACATGGACAGTAAAAAATCCTGGAAATAAACATATTTAGGGGGAACAGTTAAGTTGAAATGTTTCTAGGAAATATTTGAGAATATTCTCTCTTATGGTCAGTAGAAATTATCTGGTAGTGTTATTTTCTGTGCAAAGTATTTTTCCACTTTAGGAATTGTAGAGAGTAAAAAAATACTATTCTTGGATTCCCTTCTGAGTTTGGCACCACCTGAAAGAGAGGCACGGGAGTCAAGAATCAGTAACTAGTAAAAGCTGGATTAGAAAACATGGCTTGGACTTTTCTGGTGGGTTTCCTAAAACTTTATCTCTGATTTAGATAGACTTACCTACCCAAACACTTGGGTGCACAGCTAGACAACCAGAGGCTTTCTCTACAGGGGTTTTTGATAGTTTCAAGCTAACATGGATACACACATTTGGTAGACGACAGATCTATAAGAGAAGCCTCAAAAAATCAGAGCTGAGCATTCTCAGTCTAAACCTGCAGTTAACTAAGTCATTTCCTCCCCAAGCATAAGGGAAGAGTGAGAAGACTAGCCTGGACTTTTATTCAAGCTTTCCTCCTAAGCCTATTGCAAATTTTCAGACCCACTCTTAAACATTACTCTTCTCTGGAGAGACACACATTGCCCAAAGAAGGCATTAAGAAGTTGCATGGCCATGGATGACCCTCAAATCAACAAATGCCCAGTAGGAGTGGAACTACCCAGAAGGTGACCTTGATGATAAAAGTTCTAGAATCAAGTCCAAAGAAGACTGGAGGTTTTAGTACAAGAAAGAGACTGAGAGACTGAGAGACCAATTCTCCAGAGTCAAAGAGCAGTTAAAAGAGGAGAGAAATTGGACATCTTCTATGTCACTCCAGTTCAGATCCATTGTTGAATACTGAGTGAAGGCATACTTTGCTAAATATAGGGAAAGATTCTTATAAAAAGTAAAGCACAAAATTCTTTTCAAAGAAAGCACCCTTTCAGGAAAAGTGTTCAAACATAGCCTAACAGAATGTCATAGCAAAGATTGCTATACCGACTATGAAGTTGAATCAAAGTCGCTATGAAAAGGTAAACAAATGTAGAGCTAAGCCAAAGTAGGAAAATCAAAAGAAGTAGGGTCATTTCCTACTGGATTGTATTTAGTATTTTTTTTTAGTGAGAAGGACTTTTAAAAATGTTTGGCTTTGAGGCACCTGGGTGGCTCAGTTGGTTAAGCATCTGACTCTTGATTTTGGCTCAGGTCATGATCTCATGGTTCTTGAGTTTGAGTCCTGCATTGCACTCTGTGCTGATGCCACAAAGTCTGGTTGGGATTCCCTCTCTCTCCCCCACTCTCTGCCCCTCCCCTGCTTGTGCTCTCTTTCTCTCTCAAAATAAATAAACTTTAAATATAATAATAAAATAAAAACTGGCTTTTAGGCCCAGAGTTTAAACTTTTACTAAATGGCTGAAGGAAACCACTTTCTCTAAATCTATGCTTATTCTTTCTCTGAGGATAAGTCATGTCTCTGGGGTAGTAGAAGAAACACTGTTTTGTTTTTACTTCTAATCTTTAACCTGAAAACACATTTACTTCTCAAAAATTATTTATAAAGTGTATGAGCTAAAATGAAGAACACAAAGTCAAGCCAAGACATAAGTTTCTTGTGTGTAAGCAGTGGCAAAGGAAAAATCTCAGTAATTTTTAAGTAAAAATGCACCCCCAAACAGGAAAAGCAATGAAAGAAGTAGATATAAAACAACAGAGATAGATGAGATCACCTTCAGCCTCAATGCTCTTTTGAGTTTGTGCCAGAAAGGATGGATATTTGAGCCTCTTTTTAAACCAGACATGGACATGGATCCGTTGGGAGAAATACTAGATCAGTGTAAGCAGGAGGTGAAGTACTGCTGTTCACAGTCTCCTAGCATGACCTGCCCTCCACATGCCATGGGAAGAGAAGTGGCAGGCATTTCTCCTTTATATCTCGTGTTCTCTTGTGAAAGCTCATACATAACCTGTGATGGCTCCATGGATATCTCCCTCCCCGACCAGGCTATTATCTCCCCGAGGGCAGAGACTGTATTTACTTTTACTCACCTCATCTCACCAATGCCTAGCATGGTACCTAGTATGAAATGGGTGCTCAATAGATACTTTTCAATGGAAGAATAAACATAAGGAGCTTAAGAAAATAAAACCAGTCATTAAAAATAGCTTTCTCTATACGAGGTACCTAGAATTGTCAGATTCATACAGACAGAAAGTAGGAGGGGTTGGGAGAAAGGAGAATGGGGAGTTTAGTGTTTAATGGGTACAGAGTTTCAGTTTGGGAAGATGAAAAATTCTGGAGTTGGATGTGAGTGTACTTAATGCCATTGAACCATACACTTAAAAGTGGTTAAAATAGTAAATTTTGTGTTATATGTATTTTACCACCACCACAATAATTAATAATAATAATAAGGAATGGCTTTCCTAAGGGAAAAAAAGAGGGGTTATTCTTAGGAAGGCCTGAAGGATCATCTAACAAGGGAGCCTCTGATGTTTAGGAACTATGTATTCACATGGAGTGTAGACAAAACAAGGCAGTATTTGCCGATGAAGGAAGTTCCTCAGATCATGTTTTGAAAGACATTGATCCAGTTCAACCTCTTCATTAGAGATGAAAACTAGGGATTTCTCTCCTCTATTTCACAAAGTCTATCACATTTCATTCAGAGACTGGAGTCAGTTTGCCCATTCCTTAGTCATGGCATGGGACTGTGCCCAGGTTAAACAGACAGACGGTTTCAAGTTCAGTAATGCTTGTGCCAGGGCCCGAGCTCTAACTCACTGTAACTTTTCTTAGGCTGTCTGTCTGAAGTTGAGTTTGAGACGTGGAAAAAAACTCAATGACTAACTCAAAGCTTTGGCTTTTCTGTGTTGAAGGAGAAGGTGCAAGTAGCGGATATTTTGACTGTCAATGGAACAGGGGAGAGTCAGCTCCCACAGCACATGACGCAGCTGCTCTCTGACAAAGAAGATGCTGTCCAAGGCCATCTCCTGCCTCCAGACAGGCTTTCAGGAGAAGAATATGAATGTGTCTCACCTGATGACATCTCCTTGCCTCCACTCCCGGGAAGCCCCAAGTCCCCCCTTGCGGCTGCTGAAATGGAAGAGGAGGAGCATTCCAGCCCTCCCCTCAGCCTTCCCATTAGCAACTACAGTATGCAGACGGGGCCCTGTGGTCAAGGAGAGGCCCAGGAATCTGGCATTCCACCACCTGCTGCTTTTGCTGATGTATACAATGATAAGAGAGAAACATTTTCAAGTCATTTTGAGAGACCCTCCCCCCAATTCAAAGCTGAGCTCCCATTAACCTCCCGAGGAATTTTGGAAAAAAGTACTGCTTTCTGCAAAATCAGTGCTAAACATCCAGAGGGCATGCTGAGTGAAGTGCATGAGAGAGCTTTCCAGCAGCACCCTCAGGCTCAGGGAAGTTTGCTAGAAACACAGGAGAAAGTGCATGTTGATAACCATGTCACTAAAACCCAAGACGGGCTGCATGCTTCCCAGGGTGCATTCTCAGGCCTTGTGTTTCGATCAGGCCCCAGCCAGGCCCATCAGAGGCAAATGGTCCCCCAAGAGGAGATTAAATGTACACCAGCAAAGAACACCATGGTCAGCCTCGCTGGCCAGGCACCTAATTTCTCCAGGCTTCAATCTAATGTAACTGTCATGGAAGGTTCTCCAGTGACTTTGGAAGTTGAAGTGACAGGATTTCCAGAGCCTACACTGACATGGTGGGTAGCTTATAATGACAAGTCATAAAGAAACACATTGAATGACTGGGCAAATCATTCTGTGTGCGCTACCTGAGAGGTTTAGGAATGGCTGATTAATATTCTGCAACACTGCAGGTCTGCATGATTCAGGCTCACACCGGCCCCCAACTCTGACTGTAGTCCCAGCATGGCTAAAGCCCCTAAAAAAGAAAAGTAACCACATAAAATAATAATTAACTAACTCCAAAAGCACTGCAACTTAGCTATGTTCTTTTTGTTTGTTCATTTTTGTTTTCTGGTATTAGTTTAACATTCCACATTTCCAAAATTTATGGGTTGAAGTTCTTTCCCCTTGTTCATTTCTACATAAGCATGACGTTTTCTTAGTTTAACATCCCATTGTCAATTCAAAAACATACGAATGGGGTTTTTTCCCTTTTCTTTCATTTACCTATTTCATCTTTGCCCTCTTCCCAACAGAGTCACACATCACCTTTGTAATATTTGTTTCACTAAGATTTCTTTCTATAAATTTCTTCAGTGTGAGAGATGGAATAAAAATATTTCTTTCAGAGTTGCTCCCAGTGACAGGTAATGAACCCATTTTTGAAAGGTGGTGTAATAACTGAGCTGTGAACAAGAAGATTTCCCTCTGGAGACATCATTATTTTTTAGTGTATTTGTTTTAATAGAAAGTAAACTGTAGAATACAGGTTTTGAATCACTGTTGTTTTAAAAGTAGTTCTCACTTTCTCAGTACGTGGGTTACTTCTAAACATTTAGGCATATTTTTGTGTTTGAAAAAAAAGAAATTTTTTGCCTTTAAGTAGATTTATCTGAGGACAAAATTATAAATAGGTGAGACTGAATTCATATTCATCAACTAAGATAAGTAAAATAGTATTTACTTATCATAATATTTCAGTAGACATTAAATTAACAGTTCCAATTATTGTGTGTGCCCATTGATGATATTTGAAGTGTGAGATTGTGATCGGAAGAATCTATGGGAAAACTTTGGTTCCTCAGATCGTGAAAAGGAATTGCACTTATGCTACAGTGCAGCTGTTTGTGCTTGTTTTATTTTGTTGTCTTGACAATTGCATGTTTTTGATAGATCAGGAATTTCCTATTTATGAATTTGAAAGACATTTAATTCATTATTAAATATCAGTTCATCCCAAAGAAAAATGTTGTCTGCAGTGTTTCTTGGTTTTTGTCCACACAACAAATACTTAGTTAGGGTTTATTGTTAAAGAACTGTTGCAATATTGTGAAAAAATATCTTGCTTTTAGATTTACAGTTGAGTTTTGCTCAATTAACAACAGGCAAAGTCTTGGTGTCCTACATCCTTAGGACACTCATAAAAATGCAAAGTTATCACTTAGGCAATGGGGAACAGAAAATGATTCAGGTTTGTCACCACTTCTTAGGTGAAGGAACATGGGTATAAATAAATCTAGACAAAAATCTAGAATATACAAAAGAAATTATTTGCCTTCTCAAAACAGGCAGCTAAGTGCTCGTGTTCATTGGAAACTTGTCGAAACATGCCATTAACAGTAATAATCCAATTATATTAATGCCTTTTATAATTAGAAATCATTTTCTTCTAATGAAATTAATTTATAGAAATTAAATGAACTCATTTCTCCATGAAATGCTGTATAAGTAGCTTCCTCTAAAACATCATATTGATACTCTCTCACATGGATCTTATGGGATCCACAAATATGATGGGATGGCTGAGTCTCGCTCCAACATAGATTCCCGGAAGTCACAGGCTGCTCTTCCATAGCAGCTGAAAGAATGACACAGACCAAATAGAGACATACCATTTCACACTCTAGGTAATTGTTGCCATAAGTGGTGGCGCTGCATGACCAGATGGTCTGGGGGGTTTTAAAGAGTAGCTGGATATCTGAATTTTTATATGCAATATTCCAATTGTTAAATGTTGTCCAAAAATTCCATTTTTTAAAAACATGGTCTGACTCAATCATGCACTTCTCTGGACACAAATCACCAACCTTTGCTTGAAGGATGAGCAACCCGTTGGAATTTGTGACAGCTGCAGAGATCCTGCTAATAGTAGAGAGCATTGCCAGTGGTAATGGGTTTGTTTTACAATGGTTTTTAGAACTTGGAAATGATGTGAATATGCGGTGATCCTAACTTTAAAAACTGACTCTCTGCTTCAGGTACAAGAAGGGCCAGAAATTGTCTGCAGATGGACACTTACAGGTTTTACACAAGGAGACAAGACATTCGGTGTTCATTCCGAAGGTATGCAAGGCAGACGCAGGCCTCTATGTGGCTCGAGCCCAAAATTCTAGTGGCATTCTCTCTTCCAGTGTCATCCTCCACGTGACAGGTAACCATAGGCCACCGATCACAAGAATAAACTGGATAACACTGTGTGTCATCTATATTAGTGTGTCCCTAATATACTGGGCACTCACACAGTAACTGTGGGGTTAGCACTCCTGGATGTCATTCTCACGAGCCTAAAGAACAATGCTATGGTTCCTTTTATTCCTGTATCTTCCACAAAGCATCCTCCATGAAGTGTACCCCCATTCTGGTCATGTTGTTTGTTCAGCTAATACCGCTGCTCAGTGAAATAATCACATTTTCTTTAGTGTCTTAGTATATTTGAGGAGCTTGGTAAATTATTAGCAGTGGATAAGCATACATTTTTGTATTCTAGAAAGAGATGTGTTCAAAATAAAAGCACAGTAAAATACATTATGTTTATTCCCTCCCAATTTAAGAGCATATGTATTAAGACTCACATCAGCAGAGAGATGTGAGTTATATTTCAAATTTGATTATTTGATAATTTTTTTAAAGAGAGAGAGTGAGAGCAGAGAAGAGCAAAGAGAGAGGTGGAGAGAGAGAGAGAATCCCAAGCAGGCTCCATACTGTAAGTGCGGAGCCGGACGCAGAACTTGAACTCATGAACCATGAGATCATGACTTGAGCCAAAATCAAGAGTCAGACACTCAAGCAACTGAGTCACCAAGACACCCCCAATAATTTGTTCCTACTTGTAGACATAAACATCTCTTTGTAGAATAACAGTAGAAATATTGAACTGAAGTTGTGGTTTTCATTAATGCATAAGCTCTCCTTTCATTTTATTTTATGTCTTAATCTCATTTATTGAAATACTTTCTATGTAGTTTCAACCTAGTCTTCCTTCCTAAGTCTGGGGAGGCCACCGTAAATAATCATTCCTCATGCTGATCTCACGGGTTTTACAATGGATAATAGATGTGCTGTCACCTTCAAATGAAGTTTCAAACTTCTGTCAGCTGTACATGACATAGAGCATAATGGAGCACAGGCTGCAGATGGACCAACATAATTCCTGTCATGCCACTGTCATGTTTTAGACAGCCATGTATATACAATTGCATCCTGTTCTTCCTGCTTTGCTGGATTCTGCAACTGACTCTTTTTGTAGCCTGTGGTATAGACATCTCAATGTCTCAGTTTCCCATTTGGAAAATGGGTTCATCATCTACCTCTTGGGTAATTGAGCATTTTCATTTCACACCTAGTAAACATTTGGAAATGCAAAGCATCTTATGAAGGCTAAAGGTAATTATATTGGTTGATGTAATTTATCATCACACTGCCCCCTGCCCACCATTCTCTTTCAGATACTATTTCTTTAGAATATCAAAGGAATAATCTAGTCTGTGATTTCCAGGCTTTCCAATGTGAAAAGGGGATGTTTTAGGAATTAGAACTCAAATTCCTTTAGGATTTTGTAAGAGTATATATTTTTCAAAGACTTGAAATTAAACATAGTAGGATGCATTTAATATGATATAAGGAAAAAAAGAGTGTAATAAGACAACATAAGGTGAATTCTATCCTTTGCTTGTTATTATCACTGTAATACTGAAGAATGTTCTATGTGTTTCTGAAATATATTATTCAGAAAAGAGGCTCTTTTCTGGTTCCTTTTAAAAATAAACATGAATGAGAGAAGCGTTTGTTTTTAAATTTTAAACATAGTCTTGTCATGGTAGGGCAAAATCATTGATTGAAAGAATAATTTATTATAGATTTTTGATGAAGAGAAGGAATTAATTATGTTGTTGCAAGACTGTCTACCATAATAATATTTAAATGTAATATATTCAAGTTAACATTAAAAAGTTACTGAATGTTATCTGAAGACATGAAATGTATGGTTGTGTAAAGTTGACATATTTTTCCTATGTAGTCAATTAAAAAATTAAATCACTTAATTTTCTTCCAGATTTTGACAGAAGCCTATTAAAAGATTACATATAGCATCCTAGGAAACTTTTTTGTCCGGTTTCACATATTTTTCATATCTTGACTAACTGCTATTCCCATGTTGAAGCTAAATAGTAAAATCTATTCATGTCCAAAGAGAGCAGTCAGGACCAGGTAATAAATTCTTCTCCCACTCTCTTTCTCTTTCCTGTTAATTCAGTAAGATCTCCCTTCCCACTTTGTCATCTTGATTAAATTTGTGGTTTGAAGTTGTTAGGGCATAGAAATTGCTGATTTACTTTACCTGTTGCATGCTACTTAAAGGCTGATCCTTTGAGGATTATATATTCATGATGTATGACTAAATAAGGCATATAAACCTCTGATACATTTGATGCGTATATATCAAATATAACATGTACTTGATATATATTTCAAATGTATGTATATATATACACATATATGTACACAAACATAGAGCTCAAATATTGGGAAAAAGATTATACTGATATTCAAGATATATAATTCAAGATATATAGTTCAGCTAGCTATCTGTATATCAGTCTATCCAACCATTCATCCATCCATTTATCCATTTATCCATTTATCCATCCATCTATCCATCCATCCATCCATCCATCCATCCATCCATCCATCCATCTGTCCATCCGTCCATCCATCCATTCATCCATCCTTGTATTTACCTACCTACCTACCCACCTACCTACCTACCTACCTGCCTACCTACCTATTCTTTTGGGCTATTGATTGACTATCTACTAATTCCAACAGCAGTGAACAATAATTAACTATTCAGTTATTCTTCCAGTTATATTTCAATTTCAAAGACTTATGTGTGATTTTCTTTTTGCCTGGATTTCTGTCTTGATTAAAGAATTGTCCTTATGAAAGTATGAACTAAAATTATTAAGAATGAAAAACCTAGGAAATTCAAGTGATGTTTCTATTTAAAAATATATACATTATTTATACCCATTTACTTTAGAGAAAATTCTGGACAGTTAGTAATACCAAAAGAAGAAAATATAAATGACAAGGAAGAGTAAAAGAACATATGTTTGACACCTTGAAGGAATGCAGAACAAAATGCATTCTGAGCTTCCTAAGAGGCATGACAATTGAGCTTTCCAGTTCTGATTTTCTAATAAAAAGTGTACAAACATTTGGTGGTAAAATCTTTTTCACACTCAATTCCAAGAGAATTTTATGCAGAAATCCTTACATTCAAATCTCTGCAGATTCTAAAATTCCTAAAATCTTTGGAAAAAGAAGCAGTAAACAATTAGTTATCTCATTCAATAGTTTTAACCAGCACTTGTAATCAAGATGCAACCTTAAAATAGATAACTGCATGAGCCTTCTAACTACTTCATTCAAGTTTAAATTTCTTCAGGAAGAGCACATGGCCTTTTAGTACCTGGCCTCCCTTTCCCAAACTCTATTCCATAAATTTTGATCCCACCACAAAGTGACATTTACTTTAAGTTTTTAACTTATCATGTTTTTCTTCTGTCTTTTCTTCCCAGAACTCCTTTACTATATGCTAACCTATCTTCATGTGGCTTAACTCCTACATATCCTTCTTGGTTCATTTGAGATACAACTTCCCCCAGGAAGACTTCTGACCCATCAAGTCCAGTGTAGATGTTTCTGCTATGTGCACTATCGGAACTCGAGCTGCCCATGTCATGTCTCTTGATCCATAGTACTGAAATTACATGTTTGAGCAACTGTCTCCTTTGTGACAGTTCTGTTCATCATCATACTCCCAGCACCTAAGACATAGTCATATTTAATAAATATTTATTGAATTGTTGTTGGTCAACAAAGATACACTCAACTTGTTTTTTTCTTTTTCTGGAGAGAAGGGGTGGAGGAATTTGCAAAGAGGAAGATGTATTTGTTACCTGATTATTACTCTTTATGATGGATATTGACCAATCAGAATCAGAGTCTAGTCATGAAGTATGTAAGCATATGTGTCCAAAATGCCAAGACCACAATATATGTACTTCTTTAAACACTACACAAATTCTCAGTATTTTATTATTGTAATCAATAATCTTGGTAATCTGGTTGTATACAGATTTTACTTAAACCAGCATTTCATTCACATGTGTAAATTTTAAAAGCCAAATTCAAGGATTTTGATTAACTGATTTCCAAATGAACAAAGGCAAAAATATTGTACCTTGTTCCACTTGTTTTTGTTTATTTATGATGACTATTCCCTATTAGTAATTGCCAACTGAAGCTTTGGACATTTCCTGTCATATGTACTTTATTTTAAGTACGTCCATAAAGTAAGTTATTTGAAACAAAATAAAATATTTGCTCCTAGTATGCTCCAATATTGTGCATGTCAATGCAAATGCCAAAGCATGACACAGTTTTCCATTAGCAGAATCTTGAGCTGTATTAGCCAGAAGATTTGCATTCACTAAATGAAACAGTGTCCTGCTTAAAGCAACAACAATTCATTTTCTCTACTCTCATTACATGAGATGAGATTTGAATGTTATCAGCTGTGTATGAATTCAACCTTAAAATAGAAAGCACAAAGCTGCTAATTTGGCCTTTACCCATGAATCCCCACACCACTGTTCCTTGTGTTGGTGTGAGTTTATATAACATCATCAGCTACTCAAGCATGGGGGATAGAAGTTGGATGCATGACATTCCTCCAAGTGAACAAATCCAAGTGAATATGCAAAGAGGAAGATTCTGGAGTTTGTTTGGCCGGATCTTTCTTCTGTTCAATGGCAATTTCATTTGTATAAGCCAGGACCTGGCAAATCCAATTCTTCGGACCCTTCTTTTTATATCATGAAATTAACACCTAACTCTCCTTAAAGAACAAGAGAATAGAAAGAGCTGTATGGACAAGAATGTTTGTGTGCATATATTTCCAATTAGCACAGTAAAGACTGGCTGAACCTGAAACATATTTTAACCAGAGAAGTGGCTGGAAAACCTTTATCCAACCTGATCTTTCTTTAAATCAGAAGAATAATAGCTATATACCTTGATGTTTTCAATCTGTATTCAGATGGCTCCCTGCTATGGCTTTTTCCATTTAGGACCCACTTAAATATCAATACTTGTGAAATAACAGCTCCAGAGCTAGCTAATGAAATAAACTTTTCCCTTTGACATTTGACAACTATTCTTGAAAAAGAACCTTATTGATCCAAATAACTACAAAATGGTATTTTTTTATCTCATGTTAGCATTAAAAATCATATAATGAAATCTTCTGAGGATAAAAATTCAAAGGATGAAATATATAAAGAAACATAATTTATTCGTGGTGAATAGTCTCCAACCCATAGTATTCTCATGATGCCAGAGAGCCTTTCTTTGTAATAAGTGTTATGCAAACCCACACGCAAACTAGCTGTTGGCAGAAGGGCCACTGGAAATGCAAACAAGGTAGGAAACCAGTTAGCTGGCAGGATCAGAAAGGCTAAAATGCCTGTCTGCTCCTAAGTGTCTTCTCTAGCCACCATTGCCATGCTGATCCTCAGAGGCCTGCCTTTGATTAAAGTTAATGCATCTCTAGAAGATGCCTCTTAAAATGAATATTTATCATTTCTATTACTCTTAAAGGAGTAAAAGAATTTCTCATCGTATCCTGGCATGGATTATCAGATTAAAAACAAGTGTTTCCCCCACCAAAATAAATAAATAGATAAATTCTTCTGAAGAAATGGGGTATGTGGGAGCCTGAAAGAGTTGTATGCTACATTCTACTAAGTGTTGGGAAATGTAGGACAGGAAGGGAAAAATAGCGAAACATAGGGGTAGGGAAACTGAATGTCAGCTGGGGGTTTCATCCTCACTCTCAATGTGAATTTCCTATAGATTCAGGAAATGTATGTGAGGAGACCCCTGAGAGGGAGATGAGGCCACAATAAAATGCATCTGCATGACATTTTTTGTTACCCAATTAGAGGACTGTACTGCATTGAATAGCATCAAGATGACCCTAAATGCAGTGACTGGTGTTCTTATACAAAGACCATAACATACACGGAGACAAAGGAGACACACAGGAAAGGGCCATGTTGATAAAAGAAGCAGAGATTTGTGGCATTGTCAGCTTCTGCACATTGTGGAACACCAGAGACTGCAACCACAAGGAACAAGAAGAGGTCATAAACTATGCTTCTCTAGAGACTTTGGAGAGAACGTGGTCCTACTGGTGCCTTGATTTTGGATTTCTAGCCGTCAGAACTGAGAAAGAATAAATTTCTGTTGTTTTAAGCCACCCAGTGATTCTTTGTCATAGTAGCCCTCAGGAAATCAATACCAGGACCATGTTCTAGAAAAGCCTGTTCAAGTCTTTCTCTGGTGAAAAAATTCCTGGAGACATTCATTAATAGACACCAACCAGCCTTTCAAACCAGCACTCCCAGGGTGTTCTGGAAGGCCTCGGTTCTCTTCTTAATTTGGGGGATCACCTTGGCACATTTTAATCAGTGAACAACTATATTCATCTTCTATGGGAACATTGCCCCTATGTGCCCACTATTGCACTAGGGGTTCTAAAGGAAGCAAGAGTCCTTTAAGACAAGTCCTAATGAATTTACTACTTGCTCTAACAAGTAGTTGCAAGAACAAGAAAAACAAAAATTTGCTACTGGTTTGAACAACTATTTGCAAGAACAAGAAAAAGGAAAACCAAAGCAGTGTGTAATCAAAGTGAGAAAAAAATGGCCTCTAGAATAGGGAGGAAGACAAAGGGAAGCTGTGGTTAGAGATGTGAGCCAGTATACAAATGTGCAGTGTGACACAGTGTAAAGAAGAGGAGAGAAGTTCAATAAATGGAACTACTGGCACCTAAGTATGAGGATATATATGACCTAAAAGAGCACTGCCAATCAATTAGATTCAATTGACATTTATAGAATAGTGTGTTCACCAGTAGCAGAATACACATTCTTCTTAAGCTCACATGGAACGTTTGCCAAGATTAACCACATTCTTGGCCATAAAATACATCTTACTTAAATTTAAAAGAATAGTAATCATACAAAGCATATTCTTAGATCACAGTGGGATTGGACTAGAAATCAGAATGATAGCTGGAAAATCTCCAAATATTTGGAAATTAAACAACATACTAATAACACATGGGTCAAAAATAAATCTTAAGAGAAATTTTAAATATTTTGGAGTACATAAAAATGCATCTATATAAGGAAGGCAAACCCTAGAGACTCTTAAACATAGACAACAAACTGAGGATTACTAGAGGGTGTTGGGTAGCAGGATGGGTTAAATGAGTGATGGGCATTAAGATGGGCTTGTGGGGATGACACTGGGTGTTCTGTGTAAGTAATGAATCAATAAATTCTACCCCCGAAATCACTATATGTTAACTAACTTGGATTTAAATAATAATGTACAAATTTTTTAAAATGCATCAGCACTGATACTTGGATATTAAAAACCTAATAAGGCAATACTATAAGAAACTCTATGCCCACAAATTTGATAACTGAGATGAGATGGATCAATTCCTTGAAAGATTTAAACTACCAAAACTCACAGAAGAAGAAATAGACAACATGAATCACACCTATGTCTATTTAAGATATTAAAGCAACAGTTAATATGCTTCCAAAAAAAATTAAAGTACTATGCCCAGATGGTTTCACTGGTAAATCTACAAAATATTTAAGGAAGGAATAATACCAATTCACCACAATCTCTTCAAGAAATAGAAGTAGAGAGAACCCTTATAACTCATACTATGAGATCTAAATTACCCTAATACAAAAAATAGATATAGATATTAAAAGAAAGGAAAACTATAGCCAATATCTCTCATGAATATAGACATGAACATTCTCAACACAATACTAACAAATCAAATACAACAATGAATAATTCAGATTACTTACACAAGTGGGATTTGGTCCTTACATAGGCTGGTCCAGTATGCAAAAATCAGTCAATATAATCCACTACATCTATAGGCAAAGGAAGAAAAATTACATGCTTGTGTCTGTCACTTGATTCAGGAAAAGCATTTGACAGACTTCAATATGCGTTCATGATAATAAAAAAAAAAAACTCAGAAAACTAGCAACAGAAGAAACTTCCTCAACTTGATAAATATCTACAAAAATCCTGTAACTAATATCACCCTTAATAGCAAGAGACTGGACATTTTGCCCCTAAGATTGGGAAGAGGGTAAAAGTGTCTTCTCACAATTCTTATTCAGTGCTGTACTGAAATTCCTAGCCAGTGAATAAGATAAGAAAAGGAAGTAAAAGTTTTACACGTTGGAAAAGAAGAGATAAAACTATTTTTATTTGCAGGTAGCATGATTTTCTAGGTAGAAAATCTCAGTGAATCCACCAAAAACTCTTGGAACCAATAAGTGAACAGAGCAGGTTTATCAGAAGCAGAAGGTCTGCAACCACTGCATCCAGGAGAAAGACAAGGAGTTAGCGATAAATGAACTACAGTGAATCAGGCATCTTCAGACACAGGGGCAAAGGCAGGCAACATGAATTTGTCCCTTTTCCACAGATTTGTTACAAACATCATGAATACTTGCCATCTACCTGCAACATTTCACACTTGATCGTTCTTACAGCTTTCTATGATATTTTGGAGATTTTGAAAGAGATAAATGATTTGAAGGAGGTGATGCTCACCAGAGCAAGGGGATACTTACTATGAGACATAAGTTAAATGTGATCATTTGCTGGTCATTGTCATTATCAACAGACCAAGAGAGAAAAATTAGAAAGACATTGTAGTTATAGCATTGTAGAGCTGAGATTTCTGCAACAATAACAATGTTAATACTAGATGAAAAAGAGTCCTTTTGACCTCTGACCTCAGCTAGTACTCTGCTGTTCTACAAGAACGAATATATCTGTCATGGATTAGTACTTTCCTATCAGCAAGAATGGGCTCATGCTGCTAGTATACTTCTAAGATTTTTTGATAGAAAACAGAGCTAAAATATGTCAGACATTGTATTATACTTTTAAAAATAATCAGTTCCATAAAGTCATATCTTGGTCAATTAATTGATAGAATACAAATGACCACTTTGGCACCCACATTGAACCAGAAATTTCAATGAAACTAATCATTTTGTACTTTCAAATATTAGCTATAAGTGCTTTCTTTTTTCTATGTTCTTGAAGGTGATTTTTGGTCATCTACATCATTTGTCTAAAATAGAATGGTATTATACCTTATTACTTAAAAGAAAACAAACTGATGCACCACAAAAGCCAAGTATTAAACCTGTATTTTATCAAAAGCTTTATAAAGATAATCATACAAACACTGAAGTACTGTTAAGATCCCATCCAGGATTTAGAAATGGATATTCAAGCAGAGTACTCATTATAGTTTTTGTTTAAACCTATGGCGGCATATTATATATTTGAGCAAATATTAATTCACTATTACAATGAAAAATGGATCATGAAGAATGTACATGGGCAAGTCATGACCATAGTCTGAGGCACAAGGGCTTCTTTTCTTGACACACAAATCCCATTCTGTGCTCTGACTCTAACCCATCATAGGTAAAACTTCATTGGTTAGAGTGATGATGCTATCTCACTGGGAAGTTTAGAATTAGGAAAATCTATGGGTTTCTTTTTTTTATTGCTTTTTATGTTTTTTATTTATTTCTGAGAGAGAGAGAGAGAGAGAGAGAGAGAGAGAGAGACAGCATGAGCAGGGGAGGGTCAGAGAGAGAGGCACACAATCTGAAGCAGGTCCCGGGCTCTGAGCTGTCAGCACAGAGCCTGATACGGGGCTCGAACCCACGAACTGTGAGATCATGACCTGAGCCGAAGTGGGACGCTTAACCAACTGAGCCACCCAGGCGCCTCTCTATGGATTTCTTTAAATGTGAGAAATTATCATTGGTTGTCTTAATCATTGTTATATAGCACAACATGTCACATATCGTTAGTATCATTGTGAATTAATAAAAACTATTTTAAGTGTTTTGAACTTGGCAATACAAGTGGCATGTGTGTGCGCGTGCACGTGTGCATGCATCTATTTCTTAGTGTGAGTTCTTATCTGTATGATTTAGGTAATACATAAGATGCCCAGATGATGTGTGATATATTAAGATTAGAAAGACACTTTATATTGATGCTAACAGTGCTATGAGCAACTGGTGACCAAGAGTTCATGAAGAAACAGGCATTTCTTATTTTAGTGTGGCATAATACAGACATGTATTTATATGTATCCTACAAGATAAAATACTCAGCCTAACTCCAGTGTTAAAAGTGTGCAGTTAATCCCCAAAGGCAAGGGAATCAAGAGCAAAAATGAACTACTGGGACCTCATCAAGATTAAAAGCTTCTGCACGGCAAAGGAAACAATCAATAAAACTAATAGGCACCCTACAGAATGGGAAAAGATAGTTGCAAATGACATATCAGACAAAGGTCTAGTATCCAAAATCTATAAGAAACTCCCCAAACTCCACACCCAAAAAACAAATAATCCAGTGAAGAAATGGGCAGAAGACATGAACAGACACTTCTCCACAGAGGACATCCAGACACATGAAACGCGCTGAGCATCACTCATTATTGGGGATATAGAAATCAAAACCACACTGAGATACCACCTCATGTCAGAGTGGCTAAAATTAACAAATCAGGAGATTCTAGATGCTGATGAGGATGTGGAGAAACGGGCACCCTCCTACACTGTTGGTGGGAATGTAAACTGGTACAGGCCCTCTGGAAAACAGTGTGGAGGTTCCCCAAAAAATTAACAATAGAACTCCCTTGACCCAGCAATAGCACTGCTAGGAATTTACCCAANTCATTTTGGACCAATGTGTCTCTTTTTTCTCCCTATATTTATGTCAGTTCCTTGTTTATGACAAAACAAATTTGAATTAAATTATGTTATGAACAGTGGAAGTATGTTATACACACATGGGTCAGCTCCTATAAAATAATAACATGAAGGGTTGCTCAGGATAGATTGGTAAGTGAAAAAGGAGGTGGTAAAACAAGACTTAAAATTTATGTATCTGCCAATGTTCATAGCAGCACTCTCAACAATAGCCAAATCATGGAAAGAGCCTAAATGTCCATCAATGGACGAATGGATCAAGAAGATGTGGTTTATCTATACAATGGAATACTACATGGCAATGAGAAAGAATGAAATCTGGCCATGTGTAGCAATGTGGATGGAACTCCAGGGTATTATGCTGAGCAAAATGAGTCAGGCAGAGAAAGACAGATACCATATGTTTTCAGTTATAAGTGGAACAGGAAAAACTTAATAGAGGAGCATGGGGGAGGAGAAGGGGAAAAATAGTGGGGGAGAGGGAGGGAAGCAAACCATGAGAGACTCTTGAATACTGAGAACAAACTGAGAGCTGTTGGGGTTGGGGGAGAGGTGAAGGGGGGTGAATGGCATGGAGGAGGGCACTTGTTGGGATGAGCACTGGGTGTTATATGGAAACCAGCTTCACAATAAACTATGAAAGAAAAAAAATGTGCAGTTAAAAGCCAGTATATTTCAGACAGAATTCTTAGATAGCAGACAGAAATGGGATAATACTATTCAAATCTATATACACATATATCAACCTCAAATATAAATATATTTAAATTTCTCATAGAGAGAAATCCTAAGAGTTATTTCTAAACAGAACTCAGAGGTTGCTTTTATTTAAATGTAATATCATAAATCATGCTCAAGAAGCTGCTGTTATGTTTTTTTAATTCACTGGCTATTGTATTTGAATTTTCCATATGAAGTACTGAATGTAGTCCTTAAAGGCAGATTCCTCTACCTCATTTCTTAAAGTTATTAAAGTATATATGATTACTTGAAGAACAAATGTTTTGTGTGTTCATTTCTTTTTTACTGCTAATGGTTTATGCATGCAGATAATGAAATGTATATTATGTCTACTAAGTACCTAGAAGCAATAGAATTTACTTACCTGTTTCTTTGCTCTACTGGGAGCTCTTTAAAATGTAATTCAACATTAAATCTCTGTAATACATTTAATCTGATTATTTCATTCAGCCTCTTACAGATAGGGGATGTTTATCGTGTATAAATATTGACTCACAAATGCTCTTAATAAATGTAATTGCTCAATTCAAAAGGAAAAATCATCATGATGTTTATTATTTAGTGGGGAACATACTCTTGTTTAACATCCTGTTGTACCATAGTGATCCGTTTTATAACAGTTCAGTAATCAAAGCAAGTGAAGACAGTTTTCTCCAGTCAAATTTACTGATTTCTCACAAGAAACCACTCTGAGAGTGGTAGAGTCCTGTTTGAAAATGAATTCAAATTTAGGCATCACAAGTTCAATCACATAGTTTTGAAGATGAGTGGAATTTAGGCAATACCATCAGAACTATGCAAAATTGGTACCAGAAGAATAGTAAACTTCTATGTTCCAAAATCTTAGTGCTGCCCAATTAAGTCTTGTAGGGCCATATCAGATCAAGCATATTATAATGGCTGTTGTGCTTGTCTGTTTGAAAATATTGTCAAAGGTTTATTCAAAAGGGAAAAATATTCTCTTTATTTAAAACTCCGTTGGGGGGAAGCGCCTGAGTGTCTCAGTCTGCTAAGCACCCGCCTCACCTCAGGTCGTGATCTCAGGTCTGTGAGTTCTAGCCCTGTGGGCATTGTGCTAACAGCTGAAAGCCTGGAGCCTGCTTCAGATTCTGTCTCCCTCTCTTTCTGCCCCTCCCCTGCTAGAACCCAATCTCTTTCTCTCCCTCTCTCTCTCTCTCTCTTAAAAATGAATAAACATTAAAGAAAGGAATTTAAAACTACTTTGGGGGAAAAAAATCAGAAACCACTTGCAGTTACACTCAGAATTACATGCCCCACCAATGAGCATATCCTTTCTCTATGAAAAAAGAACTAGCTATTGAATTCATTTCTCCTATACTTTCTTGCCATGTCATTAATTTTAATGAGAAATGTTTAGGAGAAATGAAATAATAGTGAATCTGTTTTGCCCGGGACCAAGTCATTAATTGTATGCTGCATAGATCACTTAACCGAATAGTTGTATTGAATATTTCTCAGGTTCATGGAACTGTGGGGGGGTGAAATTCACTGAAATGCAATTCCATGTCAGGCACAAACAGGAAATATTATCTAAGGCAATGAACAGGTGATATGGTAAAGACAAAATGACAAACAATAGCTACAACAATATCATGTAATAAATGGGATGAAGGATGGGAACTACTTTGGTACTGAAAGAGAAATGCAAACCCAGTTACCATTGTATGTTAATGTGCTTCCCTGAGGTGTTGGAATCTTTTTGTTTTAAGTGTTTTTCTTTCTCTGTTCTCTTGGAGTAAACACACACATATACATGCACATCCAAATATACCTAGAAACTCAATATATGAATACATCAGTTATATCGATATCCATAATAGTTGTCCTCTGAAAGACTTACAAAGACTTGGTCCAGAAAGTCATCCCAGACATCCTTATCAGAATCCATACAACCGTTAGACCACTGACCCTGGGAATCTTCGGGCTATCTTCAGGGATGTTTCCTCCAGGTTACTATGCAGACACTGTGATGAAAACCTCTAAGATTTAGCCTGTGTGAGCCAATCTGCAAAACTTCAGATTGTTAGAAAAGAGGAATGTTTCTCCATTGTGTATCTATCCACACTTGACAGCCCCCACTCTTAAACCTGACTTTCTTTAAGTGAAGAGTTAATATAGAGTAGGAAAAAATATTTTTCACAAGTGCTAGGGATCTATACATCCTAAACATTAAGTTGTTATAAGTCAACTGCTTGATTTCATCTGGTCTTGTAAAGCCTTGCTACAGAGGACCAGCAGCATCAATATCATCCAGGAGCTTGTTGAAAACAAAGAACCTCAGATTCCAACCCCAGACCTACTGAATCAGGGCCTGCATTCTAGCCAGATTCTCAAGTCATTTTTATGCATATTAAAATTTGAGAAGCATTGTTTTAGAAAATGCTTTGAGTTGTAAAGAGTTCAAGCCTTGAATGCAATAATTTCCTACTGGTTACATCTGCACTCCAAATTTGTAAGATGCAAAATGGAGGAATTCAACACCGGTTACCATAGAAACACTGAGACAGATTGACAGATTCCTACAGTAGAAACAGTAAAAGGAAATTCGAGTGATATAAACCACTCTGAGAGTGGTAGAGTCCTGTTTGAAAATGAATTCAGATTTAGGCATCACATGTTCAGTCAGAGAGTTTTGATGATGTGCGGGATTTAGGCAATGCCACCAAGAACTCTGCAAAACCAGAAAGTACCAGAAGAATAGCAAACTTTTAGTTCCAAACACAGAGTGCTGCCCAATTAAGCATCTTAGGGCCATAGCAGATCAAGCATATTATAATGGCTCTCGTGCTTATCTGTTTCAAAATATGCCAAAGGTTTATTCAGAATGGGAAAAATACTCTATTTAGAACAACTTTGGGAGGAAAGTCAGAAACCACTTGCAGTTACACTCAGAATTACACGCCCCATCACTGAGCACAAATAGCCAACAAGTCCATGCCAGAATGAAATACTCTTTGGAAAGTTTAACAGCCTGAATTCCTAGAGTATACTATTTCAAGTGACCTAAAAACTTGAGTTATGGTGTGCTCACTTAAATATTGTGCAGTAAAAATTAATCTAATTTTTAGGAGATTATTAACATCTACTGCAGCCATTTCTGTAAGCAGAATTTACCAAAGAAACTTTGCTATTCATGTTATTTGCATTAAAGTATATTTTTTACTCCATATACAATACAAAGTTAACATGTCTATGTAACATTGGCACACATATTTAAAATCAATATCATTGCTATTTATGTGATATGACATTGACTATACACATTATCAGACATAAATTATAACCAAGGTTCACTTTCATTTTATTTTCTTGCTGATAGATATGACTTTACATGTCTAATCTGGACTTGTCATTTGGAGATAAAGTAGATGAGCTAGAACTCAGCCCCTCTATTAATGCTGCTCTGAGAAACCTACAGGCATCTGAATCTTTTTTAAATTAGATAAACATTGGCTTTTTTTGTTGAGGTTGTCATGTAAATTTTATGAGTTAATTGAAATCCTTAAATAATGCTTATTAAAATAGTGGAACACTATTTTATGTATTTAAGCCTGCTTTAATCATCTTTCATTCATACAGAAATGAGCACTTGTTTTAAAGATACGGGCTATCCCATATTACTCTTGTTAAATGTTACTCTTTTAAAGAGCTAAAGATCTAAAATCTAATCCTAACTCTGTTACAGAAGAGCTCTCAGGATTTAGGCAACTAAAATCTCTGACCCTCATGTTCGTTGCCTGTGAATAATGGTGTAAATAACACAATCTCTTAAAGTGCTTATGGCTCTCACTGAGCTCTAAGGGGTTTTAAACACACAACTACATTCTTGATTTTTCTCATTCTAACAGGCAGATATTACCGAGGACTTGGTATTTGAGGGCCAAAGATCAAGAAGCCAGCCAACTTTTAGGATAAATTTTAAAGAAAATTTATTGGGAGGCAATAGGAAGATAAGAAGTTTCTTTGGTGGAAATAGTACATACACTCCTTGGCAGTTATAAAATGTTCTCTTTATTCACCAGAGAAGAAAAAATATATGTAGCTGTAAGAGTCCAAATAGAGTGAGCTAAAAACCTGATATACCCAAACACAGTCAGGCTCTTATTCAGCCTCCAAAAGTTCCAATGTCAAAGCTCTTTAATGCAGAAATGCTGTTGGCAGGGTATGACTCATTCGAATGATGAAATAACTGAGAATATCACACAGAGTACTTGATGAACAATGTATCTCTATATTAGAAAAGAAAAAGTTGGAGCCCCTGGGTGGCTCAGTCAGGTAAGCATCGGAATCTTGATTTTGGCTCAGGTCATGATCTCACAGTTGTGAGATTGAGCCCAGTCAGGCTCCTTGCTGGGTGTGGAGCCTACATAAGATTCTCTCTCTCCCTCTCTTTCTGCCCCTCCCCCAATGCATGCAGGCACATTCTCTCTTAAAAAAAAAAAGAAAGAAAGTTGGCATAGATCTCATCATTCTATGACTTGGTGACATTCTGTGACACCTTAAACATTCTCCTTGTGTGGAATGAATATAAATATGCAAAGTGGCATAATAGAACCTAAAAATTCATTTAAATATGTTTATCATGAGGGATCTTGAAAGCACTTCATACATGAATGACATCAAAAGACTGTAGTACTCTAAACAGCATTATCAACATGTCTGTTCACTCAATACCCACTTTAATAAAAAGCTTAGTACCAATTTCAGGCAAATTAAAAAAATTTGTATTTTAGAGAGAGAGAGTGTGTGTGAATGGGGGAGAGGGTCAGAGGAAGAAAGGGAGAGAATCTAAGTAGGTTCCTCATCCAGGGCACATGTGGACCTCGATCCCACGATTCTGGGATCATGACCTGAGCCAAAACCAAGAGTCAGATGTTTAACCATCCGAGCCACCCAGGCACCCCTAAATTTTAATCTTCATTATATTGAAATTATTTTTCTATTGTGATCTCTTTTGAAATAAGCTTTTATATATTCTAATGTTTTCTTCTGAATTGTTCATATAAGTTCATGTTTTCTCTAAAATTTGTTTAATTTCACTTTGATCAACTTAAGCTCTCATTCTCAGGAAAAAACAACTGTGTTTAAGTCACTTTTTTAAAGTTTATTTATTTATTTTGAGAAAGAGAGAGAGAGAGAGCATGCACACAAGTAGGAGAGGGGCAGAGAGAGAAAGAGAGACAGAGAGGGTGAGAGAGAGTTCCAAGCAGGCTCTATGCTGTCAGGGTTCTATCCCATGACTGAGATCATGACCTGAGCCAAAATCAAGAGTAGGTCACTTAACTGACTGAACCACCCAGGCACCCCTAAGATACTTTCTTTTTAAATGTTTTATTTATTTCTGAGAGAGAGAGAGAGACAGCATGAGCAGGGGAGGGTCAGAGAGAGAGGGAGACACAGAATCCAAAATAGGCTCCAGGTTCTGAGCTGGCTGTCAGCACAGAGCCGGACGGAGGGCTCGAATCCACTAACCGCAAGATTATGACCTGAGCAGAAGTGGGACGCTTACCCAACTGAACCACCCAGGCGCCCCTAAGATACTTTTAAAAATTTTTTTTAAATGATATCTTCTTATTGCATCTAGACTAATTACAATAGAACACTTGATGATTTTCCTATTTTTTTGAAAAAAATTTTTTTTAACATTTATTCATTTTTGAGAGATAGAGAGAGACAGAGCACAAGTTGGGGAGGAGCAGAGAGAGAGGAGAGACACAGAATCTCAAGCAGGCTCCAGGCTCTGAGCTGTCAGCACAGAACCCGATGCAGGGCTCAGACTTACTGACCATGAGATCATGACCTGAGCTGAAGTCGGTCTCTTAACCGACATGATTTTCTTCTAAATTGAAATTAAGCCTGGATAAGTTTTTAGTGCCTAACACATTCAAATATCATTTCCTTATTTTTAAAATGTATAAAGGGAGATTGTTTAATTAGGAATACATATCTGAAAGTAAACTCTTATTTTGTGAAATTATAAATTCTGGTTATCAGGGTAAAGATAATCCTGAAAGAGAAATTATTTGAGCCTTGTCTGAGGGACTACAGCCCCTCCCCTTTCCCTAATCACACCACATGTGTGCATGTGTGCACATGCACACCCACAAACACACACACACACCCATTCTCCACCAGTGTGACCAAACCAAGGAAAATGAGAAGCAGGAACATAGTTACACAAGTCGTGGCCAAAGAAGAGTAAAAATAGTATCCTGAGCTTTCAGAACCACCAGTTTTCAAAGTGAGCCAGAGGGCAGACGGCAGCTATAGTTTCAAAGGGAGGTAACGACCTCTATCTAATCAGCTACCCTGGGATAGAACATAAACTTGAGTAAGTCATGACTTAGGGTCCTGTTATGTATCAGGTAAACAAGAGGAAGTATCACTGGTAAGCTTAATTTGGTAAATATGCTTACTGATACACTTAACAAACACACGCGATAAATATATTCCACTTACACCTTTTAATGTAATAGAATGCTTTACAAATTTTTCAGCTTGTATGTACATTGACCAGAAAATGTTCTCTGTGGAAACTGCATTGTGCTTGGGTTATAAGAACTTGTCGTAGGATATCTATACACTTACTGAAGTTAGTTAAAAATACAGAAAATGTGGTTTTCATGCTATATTCCTCCAAGGCAGAGTTTCTCGACCCTGACACTACTGACATTTGAGGGCAGACAGATCTCTGTAGTGGGTGGCTGTCCTGTGCAGCACAGGATATTTAGCATCATTTCTGACTTCCAGCCACTAGACACCATTAGTATGCCCACCCTCAGATGTGATGATCAAAAATGTCTCCAGATATTGCCAAATATCCCCGGCATAAAATCATCTCCATTTGGAAACCACTGTTCTAAAGATACGAGTTAGCATGGGATTGGTCGGGCTCAACACTCGTGCTTTCTTCAGCAAATTTAGAAAATAAAATCCAGCAATTAATGTGGACTTCACAAAACAATGTTACTATTGTTTTATTATTTCACCTTATCCTGCATCAGTTTTTTTTCTTAAGTGGATTGCTACTATGCTGAATAGATTGCTAGATAATTTTAGTTGAAAAAAAAATGTTATGAGAGCTAAAATTTCTGGCATATCACCTCCCTATATAGTGATAATGATAATGCTTAATAAAATGTATCAAATAGAAGCCCACAGAATTCATCAGATTGGAGTCTACATTCTCTTGGAATTTGATAGGAAAAAAAGGTGTAAGGGATACCATTTTTTGGCAAAGAGGCTAGATCCATTTGCAGTCAAAGGTTACATGATTTGTTCTAAATGTCATCGATATCAGTTCTGTTGAAATCTGTGACTATAGTATACTTACCCTCCAGGAATGTGGCTTTTTACTCTGGAAATCCTTCCTGATGCCCCAGGGAACATGGAAATTTAGTTGCTTAAGAAAAATTTCCCCTCCTGTCGAGTTCTTCTCTCCCCCTTATACATGAAGAAAGTTATACTATAACAAAATGACTATATTCTTAAGATAAAGTCATCTTAATGGGTTTTGGCTTTAATTTTGTTTTTGTTTTTCTGGTTCAGGAAACTAACTCTACGTGGTTGCTATATGTTAGAGGATGGTAAGATTGCAGTAAAAAGAAGATTGTTTATAAATACTTCTGAAAGTGAACACATTTTAAATATTGCACATGTGTGCCTTATATCAGCAATGTCAACTATATTTTTCATTTTTAGTACTAGACAAAATTCTGGCATTCCTAGAAAGTGTTGGACCTCCCCACCTCCAGGAGGGAGATATGATTCCCCTCTGCAGCATCTGGAATACTGGCTTATCATTAGTGACAAATGCACTATGTTAACGCAAGATGTTAATAAGGAAAATTGTGTATGAGGGAAGGGAATACATGGGAACTCTCAATACTTTCTGTTCACTTTCTGTAAACCTAAAACTTCCCTAAAAAATAAAGTCTATTAATTTTAATGGCTCTCAAAGAAAACCACTAATTAATTTTGAAGTGATAAAAATGTGAAGTCTAATCAAATTATGGTTCTTAAACATAAATGGAGTGGATGTTTTAAGCATCACTTAAAGTTTTCAGTTGTGATGCTGTTTCTCAAAACTTTAATAACAAAGACATCTATTTTAAAGAAAAAATCTACTACAGGTCCCAAGAACTTTTTACATTGTTTTGAATACTTTATTATTTGAATTTGTGTAATATTAAGCTAAATACAAGTCCTTTATGTTTCCAAAGCCAGGGAACAAAAAAACTGCAAACCAAAGATAAAACCAATAAAATTATATCTATCAGCATTCATTAATGTGACAGATGACATGTTGCTGAAACTAATCACTGCTTAAAATGTGAGTACGGTTTTATAGCAAGCTACCGGCAAAGCTGAATTTCCATTCAAAAGGCTGTTCTATGAGCATGGAGTTGGAAGGATAAGTTTGAATTCTTTATTATTAGACTCAGATGGACCAATGTACTTGTGCTAATAATATTATGGAGGTTCAGTGAACGTGGCCCTTTCCAAGTGCACCCTGCCTGCCTTCTTTCCGATGGTGCCGGAAGGCATGAGGAGAGCCAACCCTTGCCGTGGTAAGTCCTGTTTTGGCATGCCATTTCTGAACAAGATGTTCATGACTCATTAAAATGGTCTTTCCTTTCTTCCATTCTACTCTTGCATGTCATTTCTCTATTTTAAATAGCTTTTTTCTCTTATCATACAATATATATGTGGGATTACCATATATTGAATATTATAGCAATAACCATCATTGTAGAAAACTCAGATTATATAGAAAAGCAAAAAGTAAGAATATAAAATTAATCCATAATCTACCACTCAGAGACAAATACTATTGACATTATATTATTTGTATTTCCATGCTTTATGTTGTGAACACACACACGTACGTAGCCACCTGTAAACATAGGGAACATCAATGCCTTCTAGCCAGAGAGTGCCAGGAACATTTCCATGGTTAGACACGTTGGGGTATTGCTTGTTGCAACAAAGGGAACCACAGTCACCTTAGCAATCGGGGGATGGAGACGACTTACTGATTGGACTTAGGCTTTGTGTTGCTTGACCTTGGGGAACGTTTAAAGCCTTGTTAGGAATTGGAGGTGGAGGTAAGTCTGTGTTTCAATATCTTTTTTTAAATTTTTTTTTGTTTTTATTTATTTCTAGGAGAGAGAGAGAGAGACAGCGTGAGCAGGGGAGGGTCAGAGAGAGAGGGAGACACAGACTCTGAAATAGGCTCCAGGCTCTGAGCTGGCAGTCAGCACAGAGCCCGACGCGGGGCTCGACCCCACGAACCGCAAGATCATGACCTAAGTGAAAGTCGGACGCTTAACCGACTAAGCCACCCAGGTGCCACATGTGTTTCAATATCTTAATAAATTTCATCCGTAGGGCAGGAAGATTGATTCATTCACATGAGCCAGGGTAGAGGATTGCTGGGTCATTTCTGTGACTTGGACAATGCTCATGTTCGTGTTCAGACAAGATGATGGAAGAGTTTTGTCCTCATCTTGATCCATCATGGTTCCAGATTCACCTTTTTGGTATTGCTGTTCTGTGAAGCTGTTTCTGTTCAACAGAAATGCACAAGACCTAGCTGTGAGCGCCTGGCAGTTTCTGGACGTCAGGGCCTGCTTTCTATTTTCTCAAACTTAGAGGCTTTTTAAGCCTACCTAAGGCCTTCTGCTTGTTACTCTACTAACCTCTAATGAGTATAGTTTCTGTAGGGTGAATAATACTGTTTCTCTCCTCCTCTGGGCCTCTACCAGCATCCCCAGCCCACACTGCAGTCTATTGCCACACATGCAGCTGGTGTTTCTTCACTTCAAAGATGAAACAATTTGCTAACGGCAGAAATTTACCGTTAATGGTTTTGCTTCTTAAATAGAAGAGTAGACATTTAACACTTAGCTCCAAAATGAGGGCCAAGAGCTGAGCTCTCATTTGCTACTGGAATACTGTAATTGGCAGTTGGAGATGGCCACCTTCACCAGAATGCTGCACTCTCGTTTCCTCCAAGCAAGCTTTGGGGCTTCAGAGAAAATCTGCCACCAAATAGTCGTCAATATTTTTCTCTGATAAAGCTTCCAGAAATATTCCATTGAGCACTGTATAAGTTTGTGAAGGTGGCTATAATGAAGTACCATAGACTGGGTGACTTAAACCACAGCAATTTATTTTTCACAGTCTTGGAGGCTATAAATCCAAGATCAAGGTGTCAACTGCATTGGTTTCTTCTGCAGCTTCACTGCTTCGCTTACAGGTCACCATCTTCTTCCCATGTCTTCACATGTATGTCTGTATTCCAGTCTCTGTGTATGTCTGATTTCCAGTCTCCTCTTATAAAGATACCAGTCACATTGAATAAGGGCCCTCCCCAATGACCTCATCTTGACTTCATTACCTTTTTAAAGTCTCTATCTCCAAATACAGTCATACCAAGAGGTACTAGGGGTTAGGATTTCAGCCATATGAACTGTGGGAGGGGGACACAAATCAGCCCAGAAAAAGCACTTACTGTGTGTTAGTCATTGTTCTAGGCAGTACTGCACCTGATAATGGGCTGGGCAAAGTCAAAACAAGGGGCCACAAAGTCAAAAGTGGAGGAAAATAGATTCAGTGAGTGTCTTTGGTGTGGAATTTAGATCAGAGGAGGCCAAGAACAGTTAAGAACTAAATCCAATAGTACAAGTGAGAAATAAGTACGTGAGGGTGGCTGTGGAAATAGAACTAGAAAGATTCAGGATATATTTAGGTGGCAGAATTAAAACAATCTATTGACACCTGAGGAGCAGATATGAGGAAGAGGGAAGAATTAGGAACAACTCCCAGTGCTCTAACTTGGCTGATGAGATAGATTGTGACATTGTCAACTCAGATAGAAAAATCAAGAAGAGGAACAGATTTATAAGTAGTCCAATCTGGTTATTTTGAGTAAAAGTTTCTCTTGGAGATACCGAATAGATAGTGAAAAGTAAATCTGGAGCTCATGAGAAATGAAGGAACCAGAGATACTGTTTTGAAGTCGTCAAGATGTAATTGAAGGCTGGAATGTAGATGAGCCAACACAAGGAAAGCACAAAGAGTAAGAAGAAGCAAAATCTGAGAAAAAACAACATTTAAGGAGAGGCAAAAGAATAATTGCTCATGAATGAGCCAGCAATATAGAAAGAGAGTATCTCCAGAGAGATTGGTATCATGGGATTCAAGTTTGAAGAAAGCTCTTGGAAGAAAAAGTGTAAAAGTTAGTAGCAGGGGGCACCTGGGTGGCTGGGAATTAAGTGTACAATTCCTGATTGTGGCTTAGATCATGATCTCACAGTTCATGGGTTCAGGCCCCACACTGGGCTCTACACTAACAGTGTGGACCCTGCTTGGGATCCTCTCTCTCTCACTCTCTTCTCTCTCTGCCCCTCCCCAACTCACACACTTTGTCTCTGTCTCTCTCAAAATAAATAAACTTTTTAAAAACGTAGGTGCAGTGGTAAAAGTGATGGAAGCAGAAAAATGTTAGTGTTGTTCACAAATAAAATGTTTTATTAAAGAATCTGAAGCCAAAGGAAGACACAGTCCGAGAAGTACTTCAAGTTCATTACTATGAACTCACCAACTTTTCAATGGTTCAACATGGTTTTCCTTTTAGTAAATTTTATTTGAAGTTCTCTAGTACATCCTATGCTATTATGCATTATAAAAAATCCTTTATTTTTAAAAGACCCATTCCAACCTACTGGAGGATGCATCAGTAATTAATAACGAGTTACAACCAAAATTACTACAAAAAAGGTTTTTAAAAATGCCCATTCAGCTTAGAAATAAGAAAGGCACTGGAAAACAATGTGAGTAGCATGAGAAGAATTAAGAGACAGAAACTAAATAAGGGCATGAAATGAGTAGGAAATGAGGAAATAAATAGAGCAATAAGCTCAGCCCTAAAATAAGTGAGAAAACATTTATGCTGTGTCAACTGTATGGCTGGTACATAACAGAGACATTCAATTAATGCAGATTGCTATCATAGTTGGAGTGATTATTGGAAGAAAAAAGAATGGCACCCACCAGGCAATGCCAAGTCATGAAAAAGTTGTGTCTTTTATTATTTTGGGTTTTTAAGACAAACAAGAGCATGACTGAAGAGGAAACAGAAGCTTCTAGAAAGGGGAGGTTGAATGTATAAACAGAATAGTGCAAGTCTGGACAGGGACAAGAAGAGAAGGATCCAGACAATTGGCCTAGCCATGAAGAGGAATGGACTCATTCCCTGTGAGACTGGACGAAAAAAGATTAAGTAAGTGTACGTATGGTCATAGAAGGCATGCTTAGGCTTTGCCCATGATAATGGTGATTACAGGAGATGTAGTTTCAACTAGTCTGTTGATGTTAGGACAAAAGCAACTCCCCAGGGAAGAGACGTGGAGAGGACAAGATGCAAAGCATAGTTGGAGTGGGAGAGAAGTGAATCTCATCCAAGGTATTCAGGTCAGGAACCACAGGGCTGAGGTGAAGAAAAGGCCATCCGAGTCACATCCCGCAAAGCTCCCCATTCAGCATTTACCGCATACTGTACTATTGAGAAAGCAAGAAAAACTAGTTAATTGTTATGTTGTGTATCAAAAGCATGTAAAAGCACAAAATAAAATGAACATTTTAATAACATAATTGTTTACAGCAGCGTGGAGATTCTCCAGAGGCTCGAGGGAAGGGAAGGTCAGATTCAAGGTAAGCAGACACAGAACCTACAGCAAAAAAAGATTCTCCCAGAAAGCTCATCTTCTGATTTGTCTTATTTATGTTGGTGATGGTTGCAACAGGTCTTGTCAGTTTTTGATTTTTTTTCTCTTTACAGAAGTCATACATGCCCATTACACCCAAATAACATCACTAACACTTCAGTGTATTAGACCTCTTTCCAGTCATTCTTTTTCCCTGCATGTATTTCGTTTCCCTTGTCTAGATTTGTTCAGCCCGTGGTCACTTTGAGCCACAGAATAGCAATTTCAGGGGTTATCTTTCTTGGGGAAAGTTGCTTTGTTATTGGTTTCTCATTAACTAGATTTTTATGTTTTCATTTTATTTTTTAAAGTTTATTTATTTATTTTGAGATACGTGGGGGAGGGGCAGAGAGAAGGAGAGAATCCTCAGCAGGCTCCACAGTGTGGAGCCCAATGTAGGGTTCAAACTCACCAACTGTGAGATCATGACCTGAGCCAAAATCAAGAGTCGGACACTTGCTGACTGAGCCACCCAGGCACCCCAGTTTGCATTTAATTTTTTAATTTCGCAACCGGTTTTGGATACATTACTGTAATATTAGTCTTTTTAAATGAAAGTAATATGTGCTTATGGTGAAAAATCAAAAGCTTAGGTCAAGAAGAAGGTAAAAATTAAAAGGTTTTCATCTTTACCTTAAAATAAGTAGGTCCATCTCTCTAAAGAAAATCACTCTTAACAATTTTTCTGTATCATTCCAGAGGTTTACTATGAATTTTCATTAAATACATATATACATTACACACATACATTATATATACATACATTATATTATGTATAATGAGCATATATACATACATATCATATGTATATATATATATGCATATATATATAATGAGCATCTTTTGTCTAATTTAGCACTGTACCAGGAATCAGGGATTTAAAAGTCAACTAAACAGGTTTTGTTGCTTAAAAATTTTATGCAATCTACAGCCCAGTGGGAGAATCAACAATAATCCAGAAAATAGCAATACCCAAACGAGTGAAACAGATTGCTGTGATCTGGAATAATATGCATTGTATATCATTCTACATCTTGCTTTTCACCTACTGTCATGGCCATTGTTCTGGGACAATATGTGGGTCTAACTCATCTTTAACTGGGTGGTAGTCATACCATTACCATGGTTATACCATAAATCAGTCAGACATTCCCTGTTGACTGACATTCAGATTATTTCCAAAATTTTTCCACTTCAGACAATGCTAAAAGTATTTTTATACCTATACCTCTGTGTTTTGAGGCATTTGACCTCATTTGTATTCAATTATTCCTTCAGTCTTTGGAATTTAACTAGGGTAGATTGTCACATACAAAATGGTGCAGTGTTTAGTCTTTTCCTTAGGCATCTGAGTTTCCAGTGTTCCTTAAGATAATTTCTCCAACCTGTGAGGTTCCACAAATATTTTTCTATAAGCTGTTCTTATATTTTATTATGTTCTTTTTACTTTTATATGTTTAATCCATTTGAGATTTATTTTACATGGTGTGAGGTCCTTTCTTCTAAATAAATATCCAGTTATGTCAGCATCATTATAACAAAACCATCATAGATTAATTCCTCAGATTTGCTTAGATCTATTTCTGGGGACTCTATTTAATAATTTACTTTTATATTACTGTGTCAATACCTTGCAATTTGATTGCTGCAGTTTTATAGTATGTTGTAATTTCTGGTAAGGCAGAAATTATTACCATTATTACCATTATTCTTTTTTTTCAGCAGTTGCCAAAGGGTCTATTATATCAGTATAAATACTCCCTACTGGCAGACATATAAGTTGTTTTCAATGTATATTTTCTATTATAAATTCCTAGAACAAATGTTTTTTAATCATGTAATATGATTCTATGTAAGACAAGTAGAGAATAAAAGCCACACATTAATGTATTTCTGATCTGCTATAGACTCACTTATTAGTAAGTAACGCTTTTCTACACAGCTATATTATACACATGATTCAAATTCACATTTCCCCAAAATTAACAGCCATAACTCTAACAGTGTGAATATATTACAATGTGTCAATCTCACAAATGTTAAACCTGTCAATGTCAAGAACCTACTATGTAAACAATTGGCACCCTACTGAATTTATTCTATGGACATGCACAACCTTCAGACCCTCAGAATTTTAAATATCAAATATTCAAGTTGACTAATCCCTTCTGCTCATACCTACTGCCAAGTATTATCCACTAAATTCTTTAAACAAAAGTCTTAGAAACAGAGGTATGAGGCAGTCAACAGGACTAGGCTGGCTCTAACACTGACATATGACGCAGTTTCATCTTCAAAGACAATTTGTGTCATGAGCTCCTGAAAAACAATGTGGAGCAAGTGCCTTTAGCCTTCTCATAGAGCATCAGGTTCTGACACTGAGAGAGATGTATTTGCATTTCATGTGGACCTTCCCCTGGGTGTTGGCTTGCCTCTTACACAGTTACAAAGAAATAATCCACTCAGTGTCTCTAAGGACTATTCTAAATTCATATTCTACAACCCAAAAGCATAATTATCAAACTAGAAGTGGATTCATTTACAAATATAAATTACTTGGTAAGTGTAAGGTAGTGATTATTGTCAATGCCAGTGAAAAAATGTGGAAACCTTTACATTACAACAGGGAATGTGATCTTTATTAAAAACTCTTAAAGATAATGTTAATCACTTGTCAAAAACTACACAGAACACCAGGCTCCTAGCCAGAATACTCTTGGCTTATGGTTTCAATTCCTAGCAAAGAACACCTGTGAGAGGTGATAGTTAACCAAGGTCTTTAAGATGTTAGAGACTCCTGGGTGGCTCAGTCAGTTAAGTGTCCATATTTGGCTTGGGTCATGATCTCATAGTTTGTGAGTCTGAGCCTGGCATTGGGCTCTGTGCTGACATCTCAGAGCCTGGAGCCTGCTTCAGATTCTGGTCTCCCTCTCTCTCTGCCCCTCCCTTGCTTGCACTCTGTCTCTTTCTCCCTCAAAATAAATAAACATTAAAATTTTTTTAAAAAGATGTTATAAATCCTACCCACAAATCAGGGGCTGGAGCCCTACCCCCATTTTTCTTTAACCTTGTGCTATATTTCCTTAGCACCTCATTCATTTGCATGTAATGAATTGACTTTTAGTCTTATGCCCTGGACTTTTTCATCAAAAATATCAACATATACTAAAATAAGCAAATCAGAAGACTCTAGATGCTGGCGGGGATGTGGAGAAATGAGCACCCTCCTACACTGTTGGTGAGGATGTAAACTGGTACAGCCCCTCTGGAAAACAGTGTGGAGGTTCCTCAAAAAGTTAGCAATAGAACTCCCCTATGACCCAGCAGTAGCACTGCTAGGAATTTACCCAAGGGATACAGGAGTGCTGATGCATAGGGGCACATGTACCCCAATGTTCATAGCAGCACTCTCAACAATAGCCAAAACATGGAAAGAGCCTAAGTGTCCGTCAACGGATGAATGGATCAAGAAGATGTGGTTTATCTATACCATGGAATACTACATGGCAATGAGAAACAATGAAATCTGGCCATGTGTCGCAACATGGATGGACCTTGAGGGTGTTATGCTGAGTGAAATAAGTCAGGCAGAGAAGGACAAATATCATATGTTTGCACGTATAGGAGGATTAGGAGGAACTTAACAGAGGACCAAGGGGGAAAAGAAGGGGGGAAATAGTGGGGGAGAGGGAGACAGGCAAACCATGAAAGACTCTTGAATACTGAGAACAAACTGAGGACTGATGGGTGTGGGGGGGAGGGGGGAGATGGGCATGGAGGAGGGCACTTGTGGGGATGAGCACTGGGTGTTATATGGAAACCAACTTGACAATAAACTATTTGTAAAAATAAATAAATAAATAAAAATATGATAACATAAAAAAATATATCAACATATAAATTAGGTCACCACATCTGCTCTAGACATATTGTTAAACACTTATGTTCCATATATCATTCAGTGCCCCCTCTTTTAAAGTTGTACATGACATATTTTTAAAATTCAGTGTTAAAAAAATTACATATCCTTAAAAAATTGGTATGCTCCCTTCCCTATATGGGAAGTTGTGCTTCTCTTTTTAATTAACTTCCAGGAAATATATCTTTGTACCTGAAGATCAGCTATAGCAAATATCGTGGCCATCTTGGTTTGCAAACTTATGCCATTCTTTGACATGGTTTTAGTTTTCTACTTTGTTTCTATTTTCTCTGAAAGATATTCTTTGTTTCCATTTGTCTTTTATCTATTTTATGTGCTTTTGCTGAAACGCCTCAATTCTTTTGTGGAATGAAATAAAAACACCAACCAGAGGTACCCTTTGCTTTTGTGGCACCCTGTACAGCCCTCCTCCATCTCTACCAGTGTCTCTAGCAATCATTTTGATCCTTACCTTTCATTGTGTCTTCTTACATTGTTACATAGCTCTCCCATCTTTCCATCTAATATCTAAGTGAAGATTATTACATTTTCTGTATCCTCCATAATTCTTGGTGCATGGAAGACACTCAAAAATTACTTAAGAAGGAGAGAAAGAAGAAGGGAGGTAAGGAGGTAAGGGGAAAGGAATGGAAGTCTAAACTTACTGTTAAAAATATGAGCTACCTGGAAGGAAGAAGGGATAGGAAGAAGTCTATTGGAAATTGAAGCAGTTATCTCACAATGAAAATAAATGTTTAGGTTGGTTTACCTTAAGAAGGAGAGAAGATTTTAGTATTGTCTCTACAGAAGATCAAGTCATAGGACAGGAAACACATGCAACTCAATAGCATAACTGAAGAGGGTTTAATGAAGGACCATTACAAGGTGCGTGCAGGTTCATGAACACTAACAGAGGGTGGTGAAGAGTTTTGCAAATAGCAATAGTACAAAGCCCCAGTTAGAAACATTGGAAAGGAGAAGTTATTGGGACCCAAAGAAAGTACCTGTAGGAAAGGAGTCCCTGACAGGAGCATGGCCACAGCAAATAAAGGCCATGGCCAAAGTACAGCCAGGCAAGGCGAGAGTCTGGGAAATTAATACCCCAAACTCTCTCCTGTCAGCATTTCCCATTGGCTAGACCTTGTCAGAAGCCAGAGGCAAGGGAAGACCTCTCTAGAGTTTGGCCTCTTAGGAGCACATAGGATGGAAGAGGGTAGGTAATATAGAAGGGCAACCAGAGAATCCAATACCTCACACTTTGCTTTCACAGTAAAGGCTTATTTCAAAAGGAGTCCATATTCATAATTAAGGGTGGAAATAGAGTGGGAGTGTTTGGCTAAGAATTTGAAATAGATGGGGTAAAACACAGAATAAAGGCCTAAATCTTTTCAGTAGACACACAAAATCTTCAGAATTCCATATGAACACAAGCCATCATTTAAGGCTCAAAGGGTCTTTCAAATGCTTCAAAGGTAACCTTTGCTTTTAGATTTTTGTCTCAAACAGGCTCTTTTACTTTTGGAAGATCCACCCTTTAACATATCAAGCATGTTAATATAAACCCATCATGGGGCACCTGGGTGGCTCAGTTGGTTAAGCATCTGACTCTTGATTTTGGCTCAGGTCATGATCTATCTCACAGTTTATGAGACTGGGCTCTGTGCTGATAGTGTGGAACCTGCTTGGGATTCTTTCTCTCTCTCTCTCTGGCCCTTCCCCATTCACTTTCTCTGTCTCTCTTGAAATAATAAACTTAAAAAAATTTAAAATATACCTATCATAAATGTAGTTGACTAGCTGACATGTCTTCTTATGCAGGCATTTGATAAACATCTATTATTTTTCACTTTTGCAGATTCCTTTTTGCATTTCAGGCAAAGCATTTTTCAGCCCCCAAACACGATTTGACCCTGAAAAAACCCTTAATGCCTGTGCCTGCTGGTCCTTGTCTGCAGCAGTTACTAGAAAAAATGAGGCCAGACTGCCTCCCTTCAGTGGTTGTAAAGCTCATTATTTGACAACAGTATCACCTCCAGTGAGCATCTGCTGGTGGTTGGATCTCATCTGGTTTATGGTCTCCTGTCCCATGCCTCCAGAACCCAGCTTATTTCTTCTTTAGGGTTGAAATAGTTTAATTCTATGTGTAAATGTCATGTCACCTTCTGAGATCCCTCAGGTAAGTATGTATGTATTTCTGTGAGTTTACTTTTGGACTTTTCAAAGATTTCTTAGAATATTCCACCAGATAGTTAAATAATTGATCAAATCATATTACTAAGCACAGAAATTATTATATTTGGGTCCCACTTGGCAGTGGCAAAATGCAAAATGCCCACTAAGTGTCATATTCTCACTGTCCTGGGCAAAGTCATGTTTATTCTGTCACTTAGGCTTCCCAATAACACTTTGAAGCGGATATTATAATCCCCAATTTCCAACTGACAAACCTGACACTTAGGGACCCAAGTGAGTTGCCCAAACTCATGTAGGGTAGGAGTGAAATTCCATGTGCCTCTGGAGTCAATGCCATTAAGATATGCGAAGTTAACTTTTTTTATCTTTATGATTTTGATAGAAGTATCCTATGTGTGTAAAATAATGTTTTTGTATTTCATGTTGCGTGAAATGTGTTGGGGACTATTAGTACACTGATCGATAACTATAAATCGATCCAGTTGATCTTACTACTAAACCAGTTGTAACTGGAACTAGTAAAAGTGGGATGAAGAAAAGTTTTCTCTTGAATTTCAACCAGTACATTCCTGCCTCTTATATCCCCAGTGTAACTTTGTCTGTCTTTATAACTCAAGGAACACAGATGATAATACATTAAAACAGGTTTTTGGGATGACAAGTTCTTCCCTGTACACTTCCTACATTTGCTTTACTTCTTTCTTGTGTATTGAGAGCTCAGGGATGAGCTTATATTTTTGCTTTGAAATACTTTATGAGTATAGATAAATCTACAGACTATATAGTTATAAAAATATTAGATACTATTGTCTTTCCTAAAATGCAAACTCCTTCAGGGCAGAGATTCTTGTTTGCTGTGTACATTGCTATAATCCCAGTGCCTGAACAATGTTTAACAGAGTAAGAGCTCACACAAAAATTTTGAATGAACTGTAAGTACATTAATTTTACTCTATCCTCTGAGAAAAGACTCTTACATTAGCTTTAAAAATTGTGCCCATTTCTCAATCCCCAGTAAGTCCTTCCTTTGGTAAATGGTTCTATGTAGTATAAACAGAGCCTGCCAACACCAGCTGTGCAGATGGAGTGACTGTCTAAGTTCCTTCATCTCCTAGTCTAGGTCTCATTTGTAATTACTGAGAATTTATTAGACCACAATCCCCAAGAGTGCAGGAACCACAGCTATCTTCTTGTCACAGGTATCTAGCCATCATCTAGCAAAATGTCTGTCACAGTCACCACTCAGTAGATATTGTTGAGTGAATGAGTGATGACAGAATCCAGAATTCTAATTTAGCATAGTATTTAGCACTGAGCATATACTTAATAAAAATTTATTGAATTGCCTTGACTGATCTTCAAAAAGAATCACACCATGCATTCCAAAACTAAGTAGGCATTATATTTGAAGTATCAGCTGTTTTGGATCATCTATGGGACTCTGCTCCACTGTTAGGGTAGTAAATTAAGATCTTACTGCATCAGCAAACTCCTCAAATCTGAGTAGTATTTGGTTTCCACTAGGCTAGCTTACTATATTCCAACTATGGCATACTTAATTTTAAAACTAATGCTTACCGTGATATCATGTGCTGTCCACTACTGTTCAGTAATCCAAAATAATACAGTTTCTTTCCAAATTAGTATGTTAGTTATTTACTCACTAGTCCTTTCTTTATTTCTTCCTTCCGTCTTTCCTTCCTCTCTCCTTTCTTCCTTTCTTTCTTAACTCTGAATGTCATATATGAATGTAAATGTCAAAAGGCAAGGATCTTGATAATACTGCAAAGTCTAGAAATGTTTAGGAACAGTGAATAGACAAAAAAAACTTTGGAGGCAGACACTTGACCTTATGCTTATAATATACGGCCCATCTTCTCAGCTCTTGAGCTTTCTAAATTGCACCAGCTTGTACCAGATGACGCAGACTTCAAGATTCTACTCACTCATTCCCTCTAGTTCCCATAAGAAATAAAGGGCTTTGACTTTGGTTCCAACAAACATAACAAGACATTAACATGCCTCACACTAGGTCAAATGAATCTAAAAAATATACATACATGCACACCACACACATACACACACACACACACATACACAAACACACATGCACAAACACATTTTAAACAGATAGTCAATTGGTGAACACCCCAAATCAGGGATATCACACATTTCTAGTCTTACTTTGCTTTATGACTGGCAGCTTGCCTATAACATGAGTCTCTACTTGGGAATATTTTTTAAGACATATGACATGAAATTAGTTGTTTCTGAATAAATCAAACAAGATTGTTGAAGGTAGAGTCAATAAAGGAAAAAATGATGCCACCAATACAGATATGACCACTGAAGTAAAGCAGATGATGTTTAAGTAAATATATGGTGTCATCTTACCTATATAATTGTACTACACTAGTTCTCCACTATAGTTTAGCTCTGTTCAATGTTAATAAATTAATCACTACACAAATAAAGTATGAGATATGCAAGAAGTTGAAAATGCCGATGCATGGCCGCATTCTTCCACAACCCAGGGCAGTTTTACTAAAAACACAAATAGAACTTAAATTTTAAAATTTTAGTCTATTTTATTAAGAGAAGTCTCTCTCCATTATCAAGACAATTTTCTTCCCTCTTAGTGAAGTTTTACAAATCTCTTGGTTTGAACCATTGTAAAGATCTTTTGGTATGCTCTCTTCTATTTGAAATATCTCTTGCTTGAAATTAAATTCAGTCCTAAAATAGCAACTAAATCATCTCCTAGCCACTTCCCATTAGTAACAGCAAACTCCAAAGATAAGTAAAACAGCCTTCATGGGTCTGGAAAAAGAACCCTATGGATGATTTAAACATAAGAGTTGGCTACTTGTTGAGAAACAGTGCATGCACTTTTGTAAATATTAATACCAGAAAGAAATGAAATCTGAAAAAAGGTGAAATCATTATACTGCATAGACTAAATCTAAGCAGAGTTGAGATTTTGTCATTCAACATTATGTCTTGCAGGGCTGTATAAACACTTAGCTCATTAACATTGACTTAATTCTCCCTAAAGTACAAGTAGATTCTGGAGAATGTAGATAGTGTAAATGAGCTCTCCCGGTGCTAAAGTTTAGAGGCACTCATTCTTCAAAGAAGGTGAAGTCTAATGCATGAGATAAATTCCCTCATCTGTTGTCTTGATTGACAGGTACATTTGGTTGGTTGTTTGGGGGAAGGGAAGAGGAATGGGCCCCAACTCACAAGGAAGGGCCCTCGGGTAAAAGGCTATTTCATATAATTGCCCACAAATGTCTTCTATTGTCACAAAGTCTCAGTGTTTGCAGATATTAACAAATGCTCTTCTCTCAGCCTCAATACAGTTATTCTTTAAATACAGTTCCATTTCCTTGGTAAAGCCTCTTTTGAGGTGTTAAATTTAGCACTGCCAATCAGAAGAACAGGTGGTCTGTGACACTACCAAATAGGTCCCTCTCCCATCATGCTTTCCGAAGACAGCCAATCACCCAGGGCCCTGCCCTAAGGATGTGGGGCTGTCAGCAGATCTGGTAAATAAAAGGGCTGAGCCCAGCCCTGGCTCTTGAGCAGTCGTGCATTCCCAGCCTCGCCTCGGGTGTAGGGATTGCATAGAAAAACAAAACTGCACAGTCTTGACTGTGTAGTTTTGTTTTTAAGTTTAGAGGCTCACCGATTCATGTTGGAGATGGTCAAGAAAACCAACTCTAGATAGGACGTCGTTTCAGAAGCAACCTTGGGCTTAGTCCCACCCTTTTTGGGCACTCTTGAGAAATCAGGTGAGCGGCATCTTTACTTTTTTTTTTAACAGTAGAGTCCCTTCTTTATTGATTTCTAGTTCCCAATTAGAACTTTTGTTCTAATGTATGGTACTTGCAGATGCAGAGGTGTTTGCCTAACTACTTGTCGCTGTTACTGATCTGTTATTCGAATTATTTGAACTTTAATTAGTTGAATTCATTTTCTTTAAAATGTCCAGTGCGGTAGCATATCAGCACTGTCGATGATTCAAGTTGTTTAAATCCACCTAATACTCTAAAAGTGTTAAAGTTGAGGTCAGAAATGGTGATAGAAGTGTTTGTTTCTGTTATAGAGTCTTTGTCTGTTGAGAATGTTCAAGGTTATATTACTCAGTGATAAAGTGAGACACACCAAGAATAGCTCTGATAAAATGCATGTGGTATCAGCTACACCCTGATGACTTTTTAAGGGAATCAACTGCTGAGGTATCAGTTGCGGGACAGTGACAAAACACTTGCCTCCTGTCAGTCAACATCCAAGAGTTTATTTTGGGAGCATGACATTTTAGATGCATACCTTCAGCCCTAATTACACAAAGGCCTTTGAAGAGCAAGTGCTAAAGCAACAAAAGTTTCCTATTCAATGGGAATAAAAGACCAATTTAGACAAGACAATTGTGGTATATTTAGAAATTGGGGGGAAATGCTATATAATTGTTCTAGAAAAGACTCAGAATCTCATGTATTTTAATTCAGTTCATAAGCAAATTATACGATACACTCTAAATGTTGGTGTTAAGGGTAAGGAACAGTATTTTAGAGACTTTTAATATCTAAATACTTTTTGACTTCCCATCTTCCTGGATTTAGATTACTAATTATAAATGCCTGTAAATACATTGGTATATAATACATAAGTGGTGTAAAAGAATACAGCTATTTTTAGAAGATGCACTAGGTTGTAAACAGAGGAAGTTAGACACAAAAAGTTATTTGTCCTCAACATAATATGCCATATGGAGTTCTTGGCAAAGGATTCACAAAAACTTTTAGATATGATTTGAATTTTCCAATGTAAATTTTATTGGCCCAGAATTCTGGTTTCATTTTCTTTGAACTAAGGAAGGAAAAGTTACAATAAGGTACAGAATTATTACTAAAAAAAATATTGTTCCATAAAGTTTTAGTGAGCAGGAAATTTTGTGAAAAACACTAATGAAGTAACTGACAACTGAATGGTAAGGTATTGATGCATCAGAAAATTCTTCACATAACCTCTCTGGAACTGATGGACAAAGTACTTTCTTCCACTAAAAAGGACTTACCTGCAAATTTCATATTCATTTCTTTGGTTTTGAATATTTGTGTTAAGAAAGCACAGGGCTTTTGACTCCTTTTCTATTTCACATCAGCGTTTCATTTTTCAGGTTTGTACCTTGTTCCTTATTAAGTGCTCAAGTCAGTAGTTTTTTTTCAAATCTCTATAAAAGTTGGCCTACTCACGTGAGTTTAAATGTTCCTATTCAGTTCAACTGTAGCAACATTTATTGAGCAGTTACAATATGAAGAAATATTAGAAATGGACTGCACCCTATGCTGTCTGTGAAAGGTTTGCATAGTCACCGAGGCTTTCCAGAACTTTCCAAGTAAGGAAAGAATTGCAAGTTCAAGTTTTTAGTGTTGGTGACTATTTTAAGTAGCCACCAAGATTGCCTAAAGTAATACTGCCTGAAATTATGTCAGTTTTATACAGGTAGATATACATGTCAGTGTTATACATGTAGATATACATGAAAGATACTGAGAGGAAGGAATTTTTGTTTAATGATTGTCTCTCAACTATTGAACTCATGCACGGATTCATTCTATTCTTTCCTCATGTCTTTTATTGTTCTTCTCTACCCCCACGCATTCTAGCTTTCCCTATTTCTGTTGCTCACCTAGGTGTCCCATCTTTGGTAAGACTGAATTTCCCTCTTTGACCACTAGAGGACACTCCTTGCTCTGCTCGCCTACATTTTTTCCTGTTTCTCTTTAGACTTCTCACTCTGTTAGACTTCAGGTCAATTCAGAGGCCCGTGTTCAAATTCAAGCCACAAAGGAGAAGGCCTACCCATCACTCTAGGCCCACAGATGACCTAAGGAGCAGTCTCTGAAAATGTGTGTCTCTGCCATCTACAAAGGAGCTCCAGAGTAGCCCTTAGCTGTGACATTCTAATTTATTTTCTGTTCCTTTTCAGAGTGCCTAAAAAGATGACCACTCAAGCACCGACGTTTAAGCAGCCGTTACAAAGCGTTGTGGTACTGGAGGGTAGTACCGCAACCTTTGAGGCTCACATTAGTGGTAAGCCTACACCTTCACACTTTCCTTTGGTCCGTCTCCTCCCCAATGCCTTAACTTGGCTGTATGACTCGACGCCAAGTTTAATCCCTCTTTTCACTTTGTAAAATTGGTCCAACCGCATGGAAGGGCCATTATAAAGGTATACCATTCACAGAGTACTGACAAAATCTGACAATATAATGGCTAGAAAATGTTTTATTCATATTTATAATTCCACAGAGCAAAATAATTAGCATTGGATTAAAATTGCTGTCAGAAGCCAGCAGCTAAGTATGACCAAATTTGGTCATTCTATATTTGGGTTCAGCTGCAGAGCCGGACTGAAAGCCAAGTACTGAAGCCCAGTAGGGGGCCAGCCATGGAGCTGCAGGGCAAGTAGCCTGGGGCAGACTGCTCTGTGCCAGACAATGGGAAAGAACAATGCACTGGACTTGATAACAAGCAGAAACTTTCAGTGTTGAGCTAACTCCTCATTATGTTATTCTTGTATTTTCAATCTTTATTAAGTGTTTCAAGTGAATTAAAAGATTTTCCAATCTTTTGTAAATGAAAACAAAAAATAATATATGACACCCTCGTCTGTGTATCAAAGAGAAACAAACATTGACTTTAGAATTTTATTTAAAGGAAAGTTCTTCTGGTCCTTTCCCCCTTTTCCTTCTTTAGTGCTCATTTTAGAGGTGGTTCCAAAAAAATATGCATGATTTCTGGGACTTACGATCTTCTGAAAAAAAAAAATGAGTGTAATCTACAAACTCTTATTTAATCAGTATTGTCTGCGGTATCATAATTGGTCATATAAAATTATATGGACTAATTAAAAATCAAGCTTGAGGTACCTCCATGGTGCACTATCCTTCTTTTATATATTTTGGCTTATAATAAAGATATAAAATCACGTCTTTTTTTCCTTTCTCTTTCCTTTCAGTTTTCTATTTTATGTAGCAATCTTATTCCTAACCGGGTAAGACCTTTACATTGCACAAATATCCTCTACTCATTCTTCATTTGCCGTTGTGTATGCATATAGAGACCAACTCCATTCTTCCCATGCATGATAGACTCTGACTTTACAATAATACACTTATTTATCTTGTAATGCTCAGTAACTTTGGAACTGAGCTGAACACAATTGGCTTCAGTGGGAATTTTGCCTGTTTGTGAAGTTAGTAGGATCTTGCTTCTCCATAGCATCTTATTCCTTCACAGTCCATGCTAATAAATTCTCAGGAAAGCAGCACCAGAGATATTTGATATTCATGAATTAGTCAATAAACTATTCACTTGGCCACGGTGGGAGATTGGTTCACGTGAGGACAAGAAAACAAATGTCCTCTTGGTTTTCTCCACCTCGCAGTTTAATATAAAATAAAATAAACCATGCTCTGAATTTGCCCCATGCCTTCTGAATGTACAGAATGTTACTATCCTTAAAATATCAAACCACATATGTGTGGTTCTTAGCTCCACAGTTTGTGGCAATTGAAGAGAATTTGGCTTCTCTAACTGCAACTCCAGTTATACATGTTGTTCTGTAAGACTAGGTTTGGCTTTGTGTCTTTTACATGAGAACCCACCTCTCTATCTGCTCTTTGGCATTTTTTGCTGATTACACATTTGAAAGGCAGGAGAGTTCAAGGAGACCGTGTCCCTGCAACCACAGAGGGCAGACCCGGTGGGCTTGCCCTCTTATGCTTGCGAGGCAGTGCTTTCGGACCCTTTGCTGCTTTCGCTCCTTGTTTGTTTTTGAGGAGGACAACAGTCACTTTTTATTTCAAAGTTTCCTTGGCTCTGCACTTCTATAAATCCCTTTCTTGACTTTAATGGCGTCTATTAAACTGCATCAGGGAGAAGCTGGGGCAGGAGGGCAGGAGGTAGAAATTCTAATGCTCCATGTGCCTCTGCTGGCTGAGGGACCTTGGAAAAATCATTGAGCCTCTTTTGGTCTCAGTCTCCTTTCCTATTAAATGAAGGTATTGACCTCTGCGTGAACCCAGAGACCTCCCTTGTTGTCGGCACGTTGACCCTTTCATTGTGTGGCTGTCAGGTTTTCCTTATCATTAAATGGCCTTCCAATCTGGAGAGCTCATACCCTTAGGACAAGACGGTGAACAGAGCAGCATAGAGCAGAGGACTTTGCAGGGCTCCATTCCAATGTAAAGATGAATTGTGTTTCTGCTCTAGGTTTCCCAGTTCCTGAGGTGAGCTGGTTTAGGGATGGCCAGGCAATTTCCACTTCCACTCTACCCGGCGTGCAGATCTCCTTTAGCGATGGCCGCGCTAGATTGACGATCCCCGCCGTGACTAAAGCCAACAGTGGAAGATATTCCCTGAAAGCCACCAATGGATCTGGACAAGCGACTAGTACTGCTGAGCTTCTCGTGACAGGTAGGCTGGAGGGGACATGCCTGTCCTCTGCCCTGCCCCCAGGGCCTCTCCAGCACCTGGGAAAGGAGGTCCAGAAAGAGCTATTAACAGAGAAGTAGATGTGGCTAAAATCTAGAAAGGGGCCCCCTGGAGGCTCAATTGATAGCAAAGTTGTTTGCCATGTAGAATTTAATTTTCCTCTCAAAATACATCACAAACGTGGCTGAGAACATTTCCTCTACTCAAGAGTATATTAAGGAAATATTAAAAACCATGTTTCTGAACAAGTGGAAAGGCTTAAAGCCTTGTTTACAAGCCTACTTAGGAAACGGGTACATCACCAAGAACTTACGCTTTAACAAGCTCCTAGAGGATACTGATGCAAGTCTTCACAGACCACCCATTTAAGAAAACTGCTCTCATCTATGAAGTTCAATAATTCTTCACTTACTTTCCATTTCTAACAATAATACACAGTAGACATTACACAGTAAAAGGCAAATGCATGACATGGTTTCCTTAGAAAAGTTACTACTAATTTTCGTGGCCTATGTCATTTTCCCCCATCCTTTACTTCTGGGTAAGACATTAATACACAAAACATTGCATTACTTTACATACTAGAAACAGTATCTGCATAACCAGCTACAGAACATTATATATGATTATCCAATAAGCACCAGCACGTTCAAGTACAGGACTGTTATAGATCTAAACACAAGGTGCATCAGGGAACATCGCTTATGAACTTTAACATATCTGGAAAATTCAGAAATGGAAAATGCACAGGGGCGACAAATTGTTTACTACTCAAAAACCTGTCAAAACTAATCCCATTCTCTCTTCACATTCCTAAAAATTTCTTTCAATGTAATCAACCAAATAATCCCCTTTCTGTAGCATAACTAACATTAAGTCATGTCACTGTGTAGATTAACATTTTAAATGCAAGTAAATATTTGGGTTACTTGAATACTGATCAATTTGGAGATAATTTAGGATTTTTAACGTTAAATTAAAATTTAATGACTCTAGGGGCGCCTGAGTGGCTTAGTCGGTTAAGCGTCCGACTTTCGCTTAGGTCATGATCTCGCAGTTCGTGGGTTCGAGCCCNTAGGGGCGCCTGAGTGGCTTAGTCGGTTAAGCGTCCGACTTTCGCTTAGGTCATGATCTCGCAGTTCGTGGGTTCGAGCACCGCATCGGGCTCTGTGCTGACTGCCAGCTCAGAGCCTGGAGCCTGTTTCAGAGTCTGCCACTCCCTCTCTCTCTGACCCTCCCCTGCTCACGCTGTCTCTCTCTCTCTCCTAGAAATAAATAAAACATTAAAAAAAAAAATTTAATGACTCTATAAGTCACAGGTACTTATCAATCCAGCCATTGTATTCATTTTAATTTAACTTAACTGAAATATGCAAAATTATCTTAACATGTTAATATAGTGCTAGATGTGAAGTTGGGAGGAAGTGTCTAAAAGATGCTCTAATAATGTTATATAACAAGATCAAAGCTTTTTCTTAAAACAAACAAAAAAACCTGTGGTGGCCTAGAACTGCCAAACGGAACAAAGCAAATACAATAAAATATGATGGTGGGATTGCCTTCTGCCATCTTCTGGCTCCTTTTTTGCTGTCATATGCATGAACTGGGCTCAAGGACAGTCAAGGTTGTTTGGTCCAGAGAGTCACCGCCTCATTTTGGAAATGGAGCTGTGACTGTTTAAGGATGACGTGTCGGGAGTACCCAGGCTCACAGTCCTGATTTCCCTCCCTTCCCCCTGCAGCGGAGACAGCACCACCCAACTTTGTTCAACGACTGCAGAGCATGACCGTGAGACAAGGAAGCCAAGTGCGACTCCAAGTGAGAGTGACTGGAATCCCTACACCTGTGGTGAAGTTCTACCGGGACGGAGCCGAAATCCAGAGCTCCCTTGATTTTCAAATTTCACAAGAAGGCGACCTCTACAGCTTACTGATTGCGGAAGCATACCCCGAAGACTCCGGGACCTATTCAGTAAATGCCACCAATAGCGTTGGAAGGGCTACTTCGACTGCCGAATTGCTGGTTCAAGGTAAGTGCTGGAGAATGAGTACCAGAGAGAGGGAGGACTGATCTAGGAGGGACTAGAGCCCGAGGCCCTCCTGCATCCCCTCGGAGGGCTTGGGGAACCTGCGAGCTGAAACCAAAGCAGGCTTTTCAACAAGCATGAAACGTCTCTGAGATTCCAAGCAGAAGCTCACAATCATTGAAGCAATCCGTGCTTAGTAAGCCCATTAGAAACTAGAAAGGCTTTCAACTGAGTCATCTGTGTTTTCAAATTATTGACCAATAATGGATTTGAAAAAAAAAACGGTTCTAAGTCAATTCTTATCTAATAATGAACATATTGTATGTTAAAACCTAATTTATATTAATGCAAAGTCCAAAACTTTATGCATTTTTCTCCATCGAGATACGTAGAAAAATTTATTGACTTCGTAGTCATAATTAACATAATCTTTTTAGAAATGAGTCTCCCTGCCTCACTCCTAAACATCTGTCTTTCCCTCCTGGCAGGTGAAGAAGTAGTACCTGCTAAAAAGACAAAGACAATTGTTTCGACTGCTCAGATTTCAGAAACAAGACAAACCCGAATTGAAAAGGTAGTTTTCTCTGCTATCAGTTATCAAACCGATTTCAGATTGTTGCTTCACCAACTATTCCTCCTCAACATGGGCTTTGTTTTCACCTTTTACAGAAGATTGAAGCCCACTTTGATGCCAGATCAATTGCAACAGTTGAGATGGTCATAGATGGTGCCGCTGGGCAACAGCTGCCACATAAAACACCTCCCAGAATACCCCCTAAGCCAAAGTCAAGGTCTCCCACACCACCGTCCATTGCTGCCAAAGCACAGTTGGCTCGACAGCAGTCCCCATCGCCGATCAGACACTCCCCGTCCCCAGTCAGACACGTGCGGGCACCAACCCCGTCTCCAGTCAGGTAAGGCCTTTCAAAGGAGAGAAAGTCACTATGTGTTTTTGAATTACATTTCATCCAATAAGAAGAGAAATAGAAGGAAGCAATAAAAAATGTAGCACGTGATAAAGGAGGTAAGCCTAAAGGCATGAATACGATTTTCACAAATCCTCACTGTCCACAGGTAGAGTTTATAAAGTCCACTTCTGAATTCCTATTTGTATTACGTTTAACAAATATCTGCTTTAGGGGCCAAGAGAAAGCAGCGAAATAAAAAGAACACAGAATTTAGGATTGGAAGCCTGATGTTCAATCGACCTGATCACTTGCTAACAATGGGACTTTGGGAAATAACTGGAACAAGAAAACAGTCACTACTATATATTGACCACTTTCTCTTGATCAGACATTCAATTGGCATTCTATACAATCTCATTGAAAGTCATAGCAACCTCTAAGAATTACCATTCCTAATTTTATAGATAGGTAAATTGAGTGGAGCTAAAGAAGTTAAATAATTTGCTTGCGGTCTTAGCCATACCATTTGTAAATTAAAGAAAATCACAGTAAGAATCATCTCAAGGGGTGTTGTGAAGATCCAGTGAGATAATTAAAGGTACCCTGTAAATAGAAAATAATTATACAAATGTTCTTATGCTCTGATAATAAGTCTTCTAAATATTTTGCATATGTTTGTCATTTTACGTAGAAAATAAAATGGGTTTCTATGCTTAGTTAGTATGGAGGTATTTTATAAAGTGAGCGTGTATCATTGGGGCTCAGAAATCATATAATCAAGTGTAAATTATCCATAATAAGTTTGAAACTTTGGAATTTGGCTTAAGCTGCTGAAGTTTTTAATATGATGAACAGAAAAACATACACAATTTTGAGTGAATTAGAAAAGTGTTCTTAGTCAATTTATATGATTTAAAAAAATTTTTTATGTTTATTTTATTTTGAGAGAGACAGCACACAAGCAGGGGAGGGGCAGAGAGAGAGAGAGAGAGAATCCCAAGCAGGCTCCCACCGTGAGATCATGACCTGAGCCAAAACTGAGGCAGACATTTAACTGACGGAGCCATCCAGGCGCCCCTATGATTTTTTTTAATGTAGAAAAAATTCCCCTGCCAAGAAAAATTTTTAAAGGAAAATAGATCGTTGATCTAAAAATATTCAAACTTTATGTAAGTTACTGAAATCAAAAAGTATGGTATTGGTCAGTGAATAGAAAACACATTAGGGAAGCAGAACAGAACATCTAGAAATAGATTCAAGTGTCTGGAAATTCCATTTTTAATCAAACTGACTTTTCAGGTCAGTGGGGGAAAGGATATTTTACTCGATAAAGAAAGCTGGCCTGATTAGCTATCCATTTGGAAGAAAACAAATATTAATCTCTACCTCACACAATGTACAAAACGAATCTCAGCCTGACTAAAAAGCTAAATTAAAAAATAAAAAAACTAAAAAAAATGAGAGTATTTGGGAAAACATTTGTCAGAGAGAGCTTTTAAAAATAGATTTAGAGATTCAATTATATAAAAATAAAAATTTATGTATGACAAAAGTAAGGTCATTGCTAAACCAAACAGTGCATTGGTGAAAATATTTTAAAGGTGCCTCTTCCTCAACCTACTTCATTGCTTCTGCCATAAAAGTATTATATCAAATATACAATAGCTACAATATGAATGGGACCAGCCAGAAACAGTGCATAACTTAAACAACTGTATATGCTAATGCTCAATAAGACCCCATATAGAAGTAAAATGCAAACAGTGGGCCTCGGGGGTACATGTTTGCAATACTTATGACAAAGGACTAAGTACCAAATGTATTAAAAAGCTTCTACAAATTATATTTTTAAGTTTATTTTGAGAGAAAGCGTGAGTGGGAAAGGGGCAGAAAGGGAGAGAGAGAATCCCCAGCAGACTCCACATTGAATGAGGACTCGACGTGGGGCTCAAACCCATGAACTCAGATCACGACCTGAGCCGAAGTCGGACACTTAACTGACTGAGCACCACCTCCCCCCAACAAATTAATTTTTAAGGGAAATAAATAAGCAACCCAAATGGGGAAACAATGAACAAAGACAAGCATTTCACACAAGAGACAATGTACATGTCCAATATACATGTGAAAAATGCTAGATATTTTCCAAATTTCATTATATTGGCCACATTGAAAATTAAAGGTACTGGCAAACACTAATATGAAGACTTTGAACAAAAAGCTCAGTTTTAAAGACAGGTCTAGCTATCAAATAAATAAAGTGTTCTGTCTCAGGCTAGCTCCGAGTTTGCACACCAGGAAATCACAAGACAGGCCAAATGTGAATATCTGGGGGAGGTAACAACCTCACTGTATTTTTAATCAAGGCCTGAGGGTCATTGAAAACTACAGAGCTTCCCTGATTCCATGGACCGTTTTGACGGTCTGTGCAGTTCTGGCAGTTCATTAATAACAATCCCCATTACTTGGTCCCTGAAATTTGCTTTAAAATAAGAAATAAAAATAGCAATTTGTGGAGAAAATAATGGTGATCCAAGATAGACTACTTCCTAAAACGCCTAATGGTTTAATCTTGATTTTTGTCGTAGAGTAAGGCAAACATATTTTGTTGAATAAGGTACATGTATCTAGCTGTGACCAGGTGATTATTTTTTATTGTAGGAGCAAAAATAAGCACTTTCCCATAATGACTCAAATTACATTGATTTTTCACAGTTATGGGCTTACCTGCAGCCTGCTGCTAATCACTCATGTCATGCTAATCATGTCTTTAACTCTTTTTGAAATAAGCCCACTTTGTGATGAACAGCAAGAGTAAGGTACAGGTTGAAACTCGGAAGTGCATGTCACTTTGCTTTTCATCAGTTGGTGTAGACGCTACATTATTCTAAACTGGTCTTTGTGATATTTCTAAGGCAGTCACTTTTAAAATAGAGACATGTTCCCCCAGGTTTCCCTTTAGTTGATTACAACTTCATTTACAAAATGTAAATTGATTTTCACCAAGAAAATCACCTTCTTCAAGAAAATGACTAAACACTTCCTCATGAAACTGGTTAATATTTTAGTGTACTATTAAGTTACTCTGTAATTTAGAGCAGATATTATCTGTATCTTCAACCTTAATTAGAATAGTCGTTTCATTTAGGATCAGTATAAATTAATGCCAGAGAGCATTTATAAACATTTTTCTATAGGTGGTAGTTATAATTCAATGATAAGGCAATACTGCCACCTACAGGGAAAGGATAAGAATTGATCAAGAATTAAATTCTGAAAACTATCTTAAAATTGTTGGCCAACCTATACCGTAGAATTATTGCTGTAGATCAGGGACTGTCTTTTTTTGGCCACAAATGCCAGGATTTAGCACCTGGATTCTTCCAATGATGTTATTGCACTTTGTATATACACGAAAAGCAATGAAATCTATTTCAGAAGTACGTTATCAATTTAATTAGAAAAACCTGTGGAATCCTCAGATTTCAAAATAGCCAGTTACCATAGTAGCTACACGGATATTAGAAGAAGTCCAGAGTCCAACAAAATGAGCACGAAGGTAAACACGTAGAAAATGAAGAAGAGCAGTTCGCAACACCTTTTGACCAGAATGGCAGTTTTCAAAGTGCATTGCGCAGCCTATGCCCTAAAACGCTCTGTAAGTCGAGTACCAAGAAAGCTTCTTCTGGCCCGGAGCTTTACAAGGTCTGTGGGCATGTGAAAGCCATGAGAAATCTGCAGGGCAGGAAAAAAGATATACCTTATTTAGCCTAGAATTAATTGCACAAGCATTTTGATTACAGACACCTTTCTTTGTTCAACACCTGTCTGCCATGCCCTCACCCACTAGAATTTGGAGTGCAAAGAAATTTAGAGTTATGATTGCTATATTCACCGCGTCCTTTCTTTGGCTGTATTTCAAGAACTTCTGCTGCTGTGACTTTTTTAAATGGTGAGAAGGTGGGGCAGGGCACAGAATTCTTTAACTTCGAATTCAGCCTGATTCTCTTATGGAGTTACAGCAGATAAGATTAAGGCTTACTGAGATTCAACACACATTACTTTCAATCAAGTACATTATCTGCCTCTGAATAGGTTATTGAGGCACAGGTTTTTAAACTCTGCCTTAAGTACTTCCAGATTTTCCTTCCATTATTCAAATCTGATGACCCCGAGAAGCATGCTTGGTCTTACCATGCTTGACCTCTGCCCTTGGGTTTTCAGGTCCGTGTCTCCAGCGGGGAGGATCTCCACGTCTCCCATCAGATCTGTTAAGTCTCCATTACTCATCCGGAAGACTCCGACACCAGGCATGGCCCCAGGCCCCGAAGTGCCTCCCCCTTGGAAACAAGAGGGCTATGTGGCCTCATCTGAGGCTGAGATGAGAGAGACCACGGTGACGAGATCAGAACAGATCCGAACAGAAGAGAGATGGGAAGGGAGATACGGGATCCAGGAGCAAGTGACTATCAGCGGAGGAGCAGGGGCTGCCGCCAGCGTGTCGGCCAGTGCTGCCTTCGCGGCAGGGGCTGTGGCTACCGGTGCTGCAGAGGTACTGTCAGAGCTGTCTTGTTTCCTTTGTCTTCCTCTCACAGCTGCTTTCTCCAACCAGAGGCCTGCCGTGAAACTCTGTCTCTATAGGTTGGAGGGGAAGTGCATATGCACATAGGAACATAATGGAAACTGAAGACCAAATTTGGCTCATGCTTTGTGAAATCATTTTTAATTGGGGCAAAGGTTCTAATCTGCGAGGTTTAATGACACATGCCCTATCTCTCTTGGCAATGACAAATGCGTATCCCGCGAATGCTTTACCGGAGCAGCTCATTTCCATTGCACTTTTTTTGTATTCGCTGCTGGGCGTGTTGTTTTAAAAAGGGACTTGGTCATTTCCAATCCAGGTGAAACAAGAAACTGACAAGAGTGCGGCTGTTGCGACCGTTGTTGCTGCTGTTGATATGGCCAGAGTGAGAGAACCAGTCATCAGCGCTGTAGAGCAGACTGCTCAGAGGACAACCACGACTGCCATGCACATCCAACCTGCTCAAGAACAGGTATGCCTGTGGCCAGCCAGAATGAGCTTTGCATGTAGCCATCCCATGGCAAACCAGCGCTCCAGTCGTTCTGGGGACAGCCCTGAGCCCAATGTGGCCCAGGCTTCTAGGACTTTCTGAGTAATAGGTGTTCAAGAGAGAAGTATCTGAGGTACCTGGTCTGTGTCCGGCAGGTAGACACACAGGAGTTAATGATCAGAAAGTCAGTACAGGAGGCCAGAGAAAGAATTCAAAGTATCAAAGTGGTCCTGGGTCAAGACCGGCAAAGTGTGGCCCAAAAAGTCAGCCAAACAAAGAGGAGTGTGTGTGCATTCATTACTCTAGTTCTAGACCGGTCAGTCCAGAGCTCAGCTGCTCTAAGAGCCAGGCACAGAATCCACTCTTGCAGGGCAAACATTACCTTTCTCTAAGCCTCCCCAAGGGAACTTTGCTTTTACTTTACTCAAAACAAATGTGGGAAACTAGTTTGACAATAAACTATTTGTAAAAAAATAAAAAATAAAAAAAATAAAATAAAAATAAAAACTAAAAAAAAAAAACCAAAAACCAAATGTGACACTTGATTCATGGCTGAAAAGTGTTATAAATCCAGGATAATTTCCCACCTCCTATTTGAATAGACTTTTTTTCTAGTTTAAAATCATTCTAGCTTTCCTCCTTATCCTCTCCTGTGCAACATTTATGTCTTTATCCTGATTTATTATTGTAACTTTTTAAAAGTGCATGAAATTATTTCCTTCCTTTCCCCTCTGAAACTCAGATAAAAAAGGAGGCAGAGAAGAAGACTGCTGTAACTAAAGTAGTAGTGGCCGCCGATAAAGCCAAGGAGCAAGAATTAAAATCAAGAACCAGAGAAGTAATTACGACAAAACAAGAGCAGGTGCACGTAACTCATGAACAGGTGAAAATATGTTTTGTTTTGTTTTTGTAGATTGGTTGGGCTTTTGGCCATTGGAGCCAGTTGTTGGCTGGGTGGTTTGAGAAGATGAACTTTTTTTTCTTTTAAAATTTATTCATTTATTTTGAGAGAGAGGGAGAGAGAGAAAAACAGGAAGGCAGATAGAGAATCCCAAGCAGGTTCCGTATTGTCAGCATAGAGCTCCATGTGGGGCTCAGACTCATGAATTGTGAGATCATGACGCAAGCTGAAATCAAGCATCGGACGTTTAACCAACTGAGCCACACGCGCACCCTGAGAAGCTGAACTTTCAAGTCTCTTAATCCCTGAGATCCTGAATGTCAGGGATGAGGTCTGAGAATGGCAAAGAGGCAAATGGGGAAAACTGCTTCCCTCACCCCTCCCCCCCCCAACACACACACACCTTAGGCATCCAGATCCAAACAGCCTCCTTCAAAGGGTTAAGGATTTGGAAGACATCTCGCCTGGAATGTGTATAAGACTCTCTCCATAATGGCTCGGCTTTAGAAAAGTGAGTCTTGATACATTCCAAACCATCATAATTAGGAATGTTTTCAAAGCAAAAATAGCATATAAATGCAGATTGTAGATTGTCCATACTTGATTTCTCATATACAAAATAAAAGGGTCAGACAAATTACTTCTAAGTCCTTTCATTCTAATATCCTTTGCTTTAAGATCACCTTTAGATGACAGAAGTGGCATATCTCCATCCATTTGTAACAATGGTAAGCCTTTTCAAAGAAGATGGCAGCTCTCCAATTCAGTTAATGGGGTTGAAACCAACTTTTTTTCCCCCCTGAGCAGCATAAATTATGGTTTAGGCAGAGAAAGAGTGTTGTCCCATTAAGGAAAATGAGATGATTTATTTAGTGATCTCCCTAGAAAAAGATTTTACTTCTTTGTTCAAATTTCTGTTTTGTTATATTTAATAAACACTTTGTCACCTCCATTCGAGATCAGGAGACAGTAAGTGTTTGTTCTGATGGTTGATTTCAGATAAGAAAAGAAACCGAAAAAGCATTTGTACCCAAAGTAATAATTTCTACAACTAAAGCCAAAGAACAAGAAACGAGAGTAACTGGACAAATTACTACAAAGCAAGAACAAAAACAAGTAACTCAAGAAACAGTAAGTACGGTTTTGTAAATACATTGTAATTCACTGACAAGAACCCATTGCAGCCAGCTGCATGTGCCCTAGGACCAAAAACTCTGAATGAAGGCGTCCTGTCTTTTCTTTTTGTTGTTTCTCTGTCTAGTGCTTAAACTCTTGTGTGATGGAAATTCTGTTTTCATTGCAGTTTTTCACTCAGTTGATCCATTGTGGGGAGTTTATCTATTAGAATAGTTTGGCGGCACATCTATGATATTTCTAGGGCATGTTTACTTACCTATTTGAAATGGGTTTTTTTTTTTTTTTTTTTTTTTTTAAGAGAGAGAGAGTGCAAATGGGGAGGGACAGAGAGAGATGGGGACAGAGGATCTAAAGCAGGCTCTGTGCTAACAGCAGCAAGCCTGATGGGGATGCAGGGCTTGAACTCACGAACTGTGAGATCATGATCTGAGCCAAAGTCGGACACTTAACCAAGTGAGCCACCCAGGCTCCCCTCTGGTGCATATTTAAATGGAAGATATAGATATCACCCCAATCAAGGTGATTAGATATTACGCCCAAGTATGGTTTTTTAATGCATGGCCTGAGCCCTTAGTCGCTTAGGTTGTAAAAAATGTTACGTATACACACGCACCAGCCATCAACACTCCCAAGTTAATATCAATGGGGAGTGAGGAAATGCTGCACATCAGGGTCGGCTGGTACTTCTTCAAGAAAATGCCTCGAAGTGTTTCCTGCTTCTGTGCCATAGAGCCGCATGAGGTCAACCTGTGTCACCAAAATCCACTTCTCTTCCATGTGTGTCATCAAACCTTAATGTGTCAGGAAAGAAATATCTATTTATAATTCTTTCATGTTCAGGGGGGTGCCTGCACTCCCCTATCTTGATCTTAAGTTCTTTGCTGATCCCAGAGCTCCTTTTCAAAAAGGTCTAGCTGAGAACACTGTACACACTTCGAGACTGGCCAGAGGCTACTGAATGAATTGCCATCTCCTTATAGTGAGTGAGAGACTTTGAATGCCCAAGAATCCTACTTGACATAATCAAGAGCATAGAAATCTCTGCCGCCATTGCAATGCCAGTTACTGGCAAGTTCAGGCTGACCATAGTTTTCCAGCCATTTGCCAGTGGCCACTCACTGGGTGTCCTAATGTGTCAACATGTCTCAGAGATGAGATCTTTTCCGTTTCTAGGACCATCTGCTAAGGAGCAGGTGGGCAGAAAAGAAGCCTGTTTTTCAGGAAAACAAAAGTCTGTGTTTTAAACCATTAAGTGTTGGCCCTTAAAATGGAAATGTGAGTCTTTCTCACCACTAAACGTTTTGTACTCTGCTGAATATTGTGAGGGTATCTTGCCATTTCTTTTGTGCCTGTTGAAACTCAAACCTTTATTTTACTCTGAAAATCAGATAAAACAGAAAGCTGTGACAGCTGCTGCATCCATGGTGGTAGTTGCCACCACAGAGCCCACAAAACTAGAAACACTCCTGGGAGCTCAAGAAGAAATTACCACACAACATGATCAAATGCACATAACTCACGAACAGGTGATGACTTCCTGCTGGTGTGAAATTCACTCTTCATCACTTCATGTGCAGGCTGCCTCCATTTTCATTATGGGTCTCAATCATCACTTTTTCACCCCATCTTTTTATAACTCAGATAGAAAACACCCTCAGAATCTCTCACGAACCCTTTGCCACCTCTCCGGCTTTCACCGCCACTTTTCATTCCTAACTTTCCAACTTTCATTGGGTTGTTACTAACATGCTATGACAATTCACTTGAATATCTTCCTGTTGACATAGATTCCAGTTTTCAAGTCAATTGATAAAATGCAAAAGTATGTGTTGCTTATGGCTCTACCGGAATTTCCCATGGATTATAGTAAGACAAATGTGGGAAAGAGAAACACATCCTTTATTCTCTTGTTGCTGATCCCATGTTTTTCTTCAAGACTGTACTCATTTTGATATTGTTATGTAATAAAACCGTATGGAGGACCAAAGTAACTCACATGATATGTTTAAGCATGATTATAATGTCCGGGAACAGGAAGAAATTTGCTTCCTTCTCAGTTTTGACGTCAGTTTCTTTTATTAGAGGCTGTATGATATTTAATGATCATTTTCTCACCTTTCTTTTTATCATATGACCAGATAATGAAAGAAACTAGGAAAACAGTGGTGCCTAAAGTCATAGTTGCCAAACCCAAAATCAAAGAACACGATGTAGTGTCAAGAACTAGAGAAGGCATCACTACCAAAAGAGAACAAGTTGAAATAACTCAGGAAAAGGTGAATACAGACATTTGAGATGGGAAAAAGTCATCTTTAAACTAATTTCTAGTAAACCATTAACTATGATGTGCTATGAATTATTAGTCTGTATTTTCCTTTCTGAATCCCAGACTAAAAGCAAAATGGTAAATGTGTGACTACTTACCATTAATTTTATCTGCACATTTGATTTTCATCCATCTGTAACATTTATAACTCATTTTATTCCACCATTATTCTTTGCATGAAGATTAGCATTTTCAGCCTGATTTTTAAAAAGCAATATATAGTATCATTTGGAGATTTTTTTGTTTTTAGTTAACATTTCTATGTTTTGTAATTCCCAGTCCATATATGCAAACATTGTCAAGTAACTTCTTTTGTGTCATTAACCCTGAGTAACTTCATCTTGCATCCCCACTAGGAGGGCGGGAAGGGTCGTACCATGTGTGTCTAAAGCCCTGTGCAATTGACACTTTGATTTTACTGTAATAATCAGATGAGAAAGGAAGCTGAGAAAACTGCCTTATCTACAATAGCAGTTGCTACTGCTAAAGCCCAAGAACAAGAAACAATACTGAGAACTAGAGAAGGAATGGCTACTAGACAAGAACAAATCCAAGTTACTCATGGAAAGGTGATGCTTGCTATTCAAGTGTGAAGTCCCCTCTTTGATAATACATTAATACCCAATCTCAAGAATTTCTTCTGTATGAGATACTATTAACTGAATTCATGGTTTAGATGATTAAACAATTGGAAACTAAGAAACCAAATTATTACTCTTAATATGACTACCTATTCCTCTCCCACTGATCTCCTCACTATTGTTTTCCTTTTATTATTATTATTATTAACATCTATAAGTTCTCTGGAAGTTGATTAAAATTGCATGCAGGCTGATTTTAAGGTACTTCGTGAATATTATATGAGTAAATGATGAATCTTACTTACTGTCATGAAGATGTGTGTTTTGAGGGGTCATGAATTCAATATATTACTTTGTAAAGTATGGACTTATTTCAGGAAATCACCCATCACTTTTTTTCAAGCGAAAGTTTATCTTTTTTGTTTTTGTAAATACCAGATCAGAAAATTATGGTGCCCGCCGTACTACTGCTAAAGCTAAATGAGAATGCAGTATTAAATCTGGGGAAGAAATCCTCCAACTAGAATACACATTAGCCATGAGAAACTTTATTTGTAGCATTTATTTGTAGTTATGAAATCTTTATGAATTAGACAACTTCCTATGATTCTGTCATTTACCCCAAACAAGCTATTTACCTAATTTTATTCCTTATTGTCAAAATAGTATTTGGAAATGAGCAACTAAATTTCTTTAGTGTCATGGCTGAGTCCTATCCATATTTCTCTCAGTGATGTTTTCTGTCTCTAGATCTTTGGGTTTTCTCCTAAGGCATGATTTAAGATCTACTTTCTAAACACTTACCAAAGTATGATATTGAATGGCATCTCAGCCTTTCAGAAATCTCATTGGTAACAGAAATTCTAATACATAACATACTTCATGAGTGATTATATTTAAATCTTTGTTCTGAGTCACATAACTTTGACTATCTTATTTTTGTTAAAAATTAGCTAAGAATGGAAGCTGAGAAAATATCTGTACCCAAAGTAGTAGTTACCACTGCAAAATCTACTGAACCAGCCACACTGCCAAGGACTAGAGAAGGATTTGCTATAAAACAAGAACAAGTCCATCTTTTTCATGAGGAGATGAAAACTGATGCTGTGGAGGTGAAAAGCATTGCTTCATCCCATTTTATCATCAGCACCCTTAACTTTTCATCCAGCATGAGTCATTGTGTTCCTACTATTCCATCTAATTGCTGAAGTGGTCAACAAATGTTACAGCTGATTAGACCCCATCCAGTTACTCCAGTGCAACAGTTAGCATTTCTAGTGGTGAAGAGCCAGACTCAGTAACACTGTCCTTTGCATCCCCTAAATTAGTTCTCAGCACTAAACTGGTCTGAATTGGGGTCTCCTACTCCAGTTTTTCTTCCCGCTGGTATCCAAAAAGATGAGAGAGATTAGAGTCCACTAAGAAATAAAAGTGGTATCAGCATCGAGGACACACCTGTGGTTGTCCACTAAACAACAGATATATATGGATTTCATATGTATTCACTCAGGAAAACGTACATAGATGCTTTCCCAATTTAAAATCCCTTACCCATAATCAAGGTTCTTTTGGGGTTGTTGTTTTTTGTTTTGTTTTGTTTTTTTTTTTGCATGAGTTTTAAATTAAGAACAAGATTTGTATATTTGTACATTTTGGTTGACAAATTATCATTTCTTTGAGCCTGAGTTTTCTCATTGTTAAATAAAACTAAAACTCAACTAGATTACCTCGTAGACTGGTTGAAAGATTCAAATGAGATATAATATAAATGTAATCACTCTGCAAGCAAAATAATATAGTGTGTATACACACACATATATAGAATGGCATATCAGACTTTATATGTATTAAAAGTGTATATATAGTTAAGATATATTACTGTATAGAATTACTACATTTACATTATATCCCATTTGAATCTTTAGTCTATGTAAAATATACATAATATATTAAATATGTTCTGTTATCTATCAAAGACATAATTTAAAACCTCTATAAAATTAGAATCAACTAATGGCTTATATGGTTTAAAAAAGAAGATCAGATGGACAAACTCACCTAAGCCTCGCGTATATTTTACAGTTTCTTCTAAGATGCAATGGTAAAGTGTAAATGGCATTTGCAATCCTTCAAGGCAGATTAGGCTGTTTGTGGCTTACTGGAAGGGAGGACCGAATGAAGCCCTTGATCACTAAAGGCGCAATTTCATCTTAGAAAAAAATCTCCTCATTTGTATCCTAAATGATTGAGAGAATATTTTTAACAGATACATAGGTAGCATCCTTGAAGAACATTTCAGCTGTGATCTAGATTCTATTCACGCCAGCAGAAAAGAAAACTGGACATTAATAAACCATTCCAGCATTACTTTTAAACAGCAGTGATGGACACAGTGATGTGACTTTTAGGATATGCTATTTCCAAGCATTGCATAGACTCCTAATTTATAAGCCACACCAGCTAGTTTGCTTTCTTTAAAAGAGAAACACCTCTGCAGACTGTGTTTTCATTTATGTTAATCAGATTCATGGAAATGAGAAAACAACATTTCTGGTTTTTTCTGCACTTTAACACCCAGTCATAATGAAAGTAAATTGAACTTCACTGCAAAAGGTGGTTCTCTTGAATCCAAATATGATTAACACTTTCATTTTAATCACAATCTCTTCATGTTTTTTAAGAAAGATATTTCCTAATAGATTAAAAATTCTTATGCCTAGGGAATCATAAGAAAATTAACATGCTCACTATGTTTCATGAGCTTTCACATTATCTCAGATTTGCGTGCAATTGTACAACTCTGTAGCACCTGACTTTTCTGGATGGGTCTATGATGGTTTTGAGTGTATTTTTATCATTGCTGTCTTTGCAACAACACTAGACTAAGTGATTGACAGGATAATGAAAATAATCAATGAAGATAACCATCCCCAAAGTTCTGATTTCCCAAGTGCTAATTAACTGCCTCAGACAAAATCCTAGAAAAACTCAAAATCTCATTACTATTTTATATCCATACTGCCTTGTCCCATGTGGTGTCTGTGTGACTTAATGTCTTGTGTAATTAAACAGGTGTATATAGAGTATATCTAACTAGATGTCTGTTACATTATAATAATCAGTGAAATAAGTTCCTAATTGCATCTGTGCGTTACATTTCTGGAGGCATTAACAGAGCCATGTAACACGGGTGCCATCTGCCTATCACACCTTTAGGCATTTGTTCTTAATGACTATCCTTAAAGAACATGTCTCAGCTTGACTTGGTATTACTGTGTATTAATCCTGGGAACCTTGTCTCCAGGTGGACGTTGGGAAAAAGGCAGAAGCTGTAGCAACAGTCGTTGCTGCAGTAGACCAGGCCCGGGTCAGAGAGCCCAGGGAGCCGGAGCACCCTAAAGAATCGTACGCTCAGCAGACCACTTTGGAGTATGGCTTCAAAGAGCACATTTCTGCCACAAAGGTAGCTGAGCATCCCCAGCGTCCAGCCTCAGAGCCCCACGTTGTCCCTAAAGCAGTCAAGCCTAGAGTGATCCAAGCTCCTTCTGAGACTCATATCACAACTACCGATCAAATGGGAATGCACATTTCATCACAGGTGAGTCTGTACCCCTGGATTTTTACCCTGTTTATGGGAAAGCAAGCTTAACTGCCGAGGTCATCTGGTGGACAGTGGTGTCACTGAGTCTCATTTCAATGCAGATCAAGAAAACTACAGATCTAACAACTGAAAGATTAGTCCATGTGGATAAACGCCCCCGCACAGCAAGCCCTCACTTTACTGTTTCAAAAATTTCTATTCCGAAGACGGAACATGGATATGAGGTAAGAAGTTAAAGAGAGTGACAAAGAAATGTCTGGCTCACAGGAAATAACTACCTAATGCGTGACGTACAGTATCTTTGGTGGCGGCCAGTGTGAGCCTCTTTTTTGGTGATGTCTGTTTGCATTCATAAGAGACTCTGAAGCCCCTGAAGTTTGGCTTCTGAAACTTGCCCAGCAGGGTGAGCGTAAGTAGCAGAGGTGGTTATCATATCCCTCTGAGAAGACATGAATCTGTATCGGCTTCTCTCTGTTTCACGTTCTGTAAAAGATGGTGCATTGTACAGTTTCGTTTTCCTTATGCTGAGAAACATTTCAAAGTAACTTAGCTGTGAATGTATATCAATAATAAAGTCAGACATTGAGAAATCCTATATTCAATATAACAGAGTCAGTCACTGAGAAATCATATATTCATATACACAATATAATAAAATGGAGAGAGGCAGTATTGTGTGGCAGTTGGGGTGGATTGTGGAATCACACAGTCTTGGATTAGTGTCCTAGCTCTGCTCCTATTAGCTCTGCCGTCGGGACAAGTTAATGCATGTAAAAACGTTAGCAAGTTGACAGCACATAATAATCCTTAATATTAGTTATTGTTCCTCTTATGCACATCCAACATGTAGAATGCAAATCTTGTGTGTCTTCAAAGAACTGTAAAGTGGGGCGCCTGGGTGGTTCAGTCGGTTAAGTGTCCGACTTCGGCTCAGGTCATGATCTCACTGTTCGTGGGTTCGAGCCCTGCGTCGGGCTCTGTGCTAACAGCTAGCTCAGAGCCTGGAGCCCGTTTCAGATTCTGTACCTCCCTCCCTCTCCCTCTGACCCTCCCCTGCTTACACTCTCTGTCAGAAATAAATAAAAAACATTTAAAAAATATAAAAAGAAAAAAGAATTGTAAAGTATGTTTAATACCTATATTTGGAATAGCCCCGAATCCCTATTGAAATCAAATAACCATAGACAGTGACAGAATATAAAGAGTGAGATAGCCTTTAAAATATTTTCATAATGTCTCTGTGTTTACCTTCCACACAGATGTGAAGCTGAAACTTTATAATTTTAAACTATTTTAAAGTAGTTCTTGGGGAAAAAAATAAAGTAGTTCTTGTGAATTTACCAAATATTTTAATAATTGCCTGATTTTGAATTTCCCACTGTAGTGTTTGCAGGGTGGTTAAGTGAAAATTCATCACTGAGCTTTAGAAACTCCTCTGTCCCTTTATGACAAGAGCATAAAATAAGGAGCTCTAAATACAACTCTCTAAGAAAAATATTTTCAACTTTTTTAATGTGTATTTATTTTTGAGAGAGAGAGAGCATAGGGGGAGGGTGGGGTACGGGCAGAGAGATATGGAGACACAGAATCTGAAGCAGGTTCTAGGCTCTGAGCTGTCAGCACAGAGCCCCAACACGGGGCTCAAACTCACGAACTGTGAGATCATCACCTTAGCTGAAGTCAATTGCTTAACCCTATGAGCCACCCAGGTGCCCTAAGAAAGATATTTTCAAATGTATTGAGAATGAGAGCATTAAAATAACTGACAATATAGAAAATAGACTCTGACCCACCAAAGAGTTCTTGATAGTAGCCATGGACTTCTGAACCATGACACAGATCATTTTGTTTCCATTTAGGCATCGATAGCCGGTAGCGCTATCGCCACATTACAGAAAGAGTTGTCAGCCACGTCTTCTGCTCAGAAGATCACCAAGTCAGTAAAGGCACCCACTGTGAAGCCTGCTGAGACTAGAGTGAGAGCAGAACCCACCCCCTCTCCACAGTTCCCCTTCGCTGACACGCCAGACACTTACAAGAGTCAAGCTGGCGTTCAAGTGAAAAAGGAGGTAGGGGTGAGCATCACTGGCGGCACAGTCCATGAAGAGCGCTACAAAGTACTGCATGAGCGCGAAACCAAGGTCAGTCACTGGATTGTACACTGTCTCTTGACTCCTTCCTATTGAGCAGGCGCACGGTCAGTTTGTGCCACAGAAGTCCTCAGACATCCTGCCTTCCTCCTTTACCATGCTCCAACTTAATTTTATTGAGTCTGGTGTGGGGCAGAGCTCTTTTTCCTCAAATTATTTTTATAATTTTGCATGTGCTAAGAGTTAACGGGATTGCCCCTTATGCCACAGACATTCTGTAACGTCCTTTGTAAAATTCATAGGTAACAGAAACAGCAAGAGTACCTGCACCTGTTGAAATTCCTGTTACTCCACCAACTTTGGTCTCGGTGAGTGACGAAATTGATTGCATCGGACCATACGCATATCTGGTTAGATAATTTTAATACACGCAAAGGTCAATTTTTTAAACTGGAAAATGGCATTAGTGAGTTCACAAATGCTAATTTTAAGATGACACACTATTTGGCAAGAAAAGAGGGAATTCCGTGTGGCAATGATCAGTCACATAGTCCACAGACTTAATGAGTTTCTATTAGGCCTAAGGGATTACTGGGAGTGTTATGGAGATATAAAGACCAATCTAGCCCTCTTTGAACTTTTAGCCTTACTGTTAAAGAAAAGTACATAAACAAGCAAAAATCTAGATGGTGATAAGCATCACAATGGGGGAAGAATAGAGTACTTCCAGATGGGGCTAACATGAAAAGCTTGGTGAAGTGGCAGCATTTGCTGCTGAACACTTACGTCCCATTGGGATTTAAATACATGAGAGTAACAGAGGGTACAGAGTTGCCCCATTAAATGGTGTTAATATAGTTCTGCTTTATGATCTCGGAAACGCCTTACATTTATTTAAAGTTAGGAAATAACTTTTCAAAGGAGTCTCTTCATTAATATTTCTAGAGTCTTGGCCTTTAAAAAAATATTAGAATGTGCAAATTCTGACACTTGTTATAACTTATAGAGATGATTAATGAATATGTACACATTATCAGTATTTCCTTTTTCTTCTTTCTTCAGGGCTTAAAAAATGTGACTGTTATAGAAGGTGAATCTGTCACCTTGGAGTGCCACATTTCTGGATACCCATCCCCAAAAGTGACATGGTACAGGGAAGACTACCAAATAGAAAGTTCCATTGATTTCCAGATAACCTTCCAGAGTGGAATCGCTCGTCTTATGATTCGAGAAGCCTTTGCGGAAGACAGCGGGCGATTTACTTGCAGCACTGTGAACGAGGCTGGGACTGTCAGCACATCCTGCTATCTAGCTGTGCAAGGTTTGTGGCCACACTCCCACTGCCCATTTGTACCTGCCATCTTACTCTCAGCCGACACTTCTTTCCACAGTATGGTTTCTGTACAGTCCGTAATGGTGTCCCCTGTGGGAACTGGGGCTAGGTTAAGGGGTCAACCTAACTGTCATGCTAAACAGAGGTCACCAACAAAACAGACTAAATGCCTGACTTAAATGAGAAACTTCTTTCTTCTTCCAGCATCAGAAGAGTTTGAAAAGGAAACAACCACTGTGGCTGAGAAATTTACCACAGAAGAGAAACGGTAAAAACATTCTTCTGCTTTTGTTCTAGGACAGTTTTGATTTTTTTTTTTTTTAATCCCTTTGGTATTGGCAGATTGCAGCCCAGAAGCTAATTTGAATTCTCTTTCCAGCTTGGTAGAGTCAAGAGATGTGGTAATGACTGATACCAGCATCACAGAGGAACAAGCGGTACCCGGAGAACCTGCCGCTCCCTTCTTTATTACAAAACCAGTGGTCCAGAAACTGGTGGAAGGCGGGAGCATTGTGTTTGAATGTCAAGTTGGTGGCAATCCAAAGCCCCATGTCTACTGGAAAAAATCTGGTGTCCCTCTCACCTCGGGATACAGGTGTGTTGATGGCTGACTGATAGCGTTCTCTGTTATTTGTATGATATGTATAAGGAAGCCTAGAAAGAAGTAGGATATACTTACCCCACCATCCTCCAAATGTAGGCTCTTTCATTATGGAAACTTCAGAGTATGTTTTGAGCTATTTTTACATTTTTGCACAAAGTCTTACCGAGAAACAAAGCTACTTGACAAAAGTGGATAGAAGATGGATTTCTTTATATTCTAGTTCGATTCATGTATAGCGCTAGTGAAACAGAGAAAATGTGGATTTTTACACGCATACACATGTTCTTCTAGAAAGCATCTAAGACAGCATTCAGTAAAAATGCATAATAATTAAATCACTGAAAGAGAAAATAACAAGGGTCCTGTAATGAAGAAGAAAGTTATACATGAAAATCTATGCTAATAAATTTGTTATAACTGAATGTAAAATTTAGCTTTGAATCTTCTGCAACTTGAGACAAATCATCTAAAAGTGTACCTCTTATGTCTTAATAAGAAGATATACAGTATACCAGAGGCTTAAGATTGAAATATTTAAAAGGGATTTATTGTTTTGATTATTCATTTGATCTTCACATGAAACAAGGAGCAAAGTACTGAACAAAGAGAAATACCCAAGTGTTTAACTGACCTCATCATTCGCTCACATAAACACTGATGCCCTTTCCATGTGGCTGATTCTAGTGGTATTATAGTCTATCATTTATTTCAAAGAATATATGAGCCTTATATAAAATGAACATTTTAAGTTGTTTGGCCCTCATTACTCCTGTTCATGCACTTTCCCCCATTTTCAGCAATCTTCTATTCTATATGGAGCTTGGTCACATGTTTAAGATCATTGAATTTTGTACCATAGATCCGCATGAGGGTTTGTTTATTCACATAGGGTTATTTGTGAGTGAATTTTATGTATGTTCATTTCCATAAAGATACAAAGTGAGTTACAACAAACAAACTGGAGAGTGCAGACTGGTGATTTCAATGACTTTTGCTGATGATGCCGGAGAATACACTATTGTTATTCGTAATAAGCATGGCGAGACTTCTGCCTCTGCCTCCCTACTGGAGGAAGGTAAGCGCAGCTCTCAGGACTTCCTCTGTGCATGATAGGAATGGAAATGCAGGGGAGTAGCAGTGCTGTGTGTTTGTCAAAGGCCTGTTAAATATCCCAGTTCTGAGAGACTGTCTCTGTCCTCGTCACTACCCTCTCTTGGCCTCAGCTAGGTAGAAAATGTTTTAGACCACATGGCCTCAAAAGCCATCCTGGTGTTAGATATCAGGGTTCTAGCACGAAGTTTCTACCTGGTGCTTACATTTCTAGACATATCATGCCTTTGGAGATGCAAAGACTGCAAACCTAGTTGCCTTCCAGATCCAGGCAGATATTAGTGAGTGTTGTGAAGACAGTGACAAACTGGAGAGCATATGCCCTGCCTCAAGGGGGCAGTAATTCCCTGCCTCCACTGTGTTGTAACCAGGCACACACCTGCCAGGCTCAATGTCCCTAGAGTTTCTGGTATTTTAAAGAAAACCTGGAAATCAAGATTTTCAGGATTCATAAGTAATTTGACAAAAGGCATAATAACATTCAGGCCAAACCAAATGTATCTGTGGGTCACATTTACTTTTGCTTAATTGTTCGAATTTGCCGTGGACCATCCCTTGTTTTGTCTCATTTGATCTGCCCAAGACCCCTTATAGCAAGTTAGGATATTATCCTAATTTAGCAGATAGAGCCCTCAAGCCCCAGGAAGATAAATGAATTGCCAAATGCCACGTACCAAATTAGGAAGATCACTAGGATATTTCCTAAAGAACTGAATGCCAACATAAAATTCTTTCTACAATAGTAGTGGCTGCTTTGACTTGTCAATGAAAGTTTGTTTTTGAATCTCAATCTAATATATATTGAGCACTTTGAGAGTAAAATTTGGAAAATCTGGCTTTTGGTTATCAACTTTCCCTAGTACAGGACCTGAATGAAGTGATATGAAGGCTTTTCCTAAGAACATTAAAAATTAACTTGTGTTCTTAAAATAAATACGCAAAGTGGAAAAAGAGAAAGAGACAAACCAAGAAACAGGCTCTTAACTATATAGAACACACTGATGGTTACTGAAGGGGAGGTGGGTGGGGGATGGGTAGAACAGGTGATGGAGATTAATGAGGGTACTTGTCTGGATGATCACCGGGTGTTGTATGGAATTGTTGAACCACTATAGTATACACCTGAAACCAATATCACCCTGTTAACTATACTGGAATTTAAGTCAAAACTTACAGAAATTCACTTCTCTTCTTAACTTCTAGCTGATTATGAGTCACTGATGAAGTCCCAGCAAGAAATGCTTTACCAAACACAAATGACTGCATTTGTGCAAGAACCTAAAGTTGGAGAAATAGCACCTGGATTTTTATACTCTGATTATGAAAAAGAGTATGAAAAAGAACAGGCCTTAATTAGGAAAAAAATGGCCAAAGATACTGTAATGGTCAGGACTTTTGTAGAAGAACAGGTGGGTATAAGAAGAATGACCAAGCAAATCATCTCATAAATTACCCTTTCTTTCCAAGGTGTCCCTCTTTTTGTTTGGTATTTTCATTTTCAGGTGACAGGGTCAGGGTTGGACTGTAGTTATTAGGTCCAAGTTCACTGCTGATGAGTTTCCTTAACCTTCATGACATGTTGCATAATGTGGCTTTGGAAATAGGGATTTTGAATATGCAGGAAAAGATAAATACTAGGATGACCAGGTCCACTACTGCCCAAATTCCTTCATTTGTAGGATGAACATCCCAAAGTAACCTGTGCCTTTAGAATATCATGACCCAAGATGCCACAGCATGAGCTGACAGAGATGATGGTAATGCAGATTAGAAAACAAAACAGGGACTCCTGTAATTCTCACTGAAAAAAACAAAAACAGAAATCTTTCTGGATGTTTCCCCCAAAACTTGAATCCTTGTCTCTGAAACTAATACTCTTTTTTAAAGTTTATTTATTTATTGTGAAAGACAGCATGTGCAGGAGCAGCAAAGGGGCAGAAAGAAAGGGAGAGAGAGGGTCCCAAGTAAGCTCCACCCTGTCAGCACAGTGTCCCATAAGGGGCTCAATCTCATGAACTGTGAGATCATGACCTGAGCCAAAATGAAGAGTCTGATGATTAACTGACTAAGCCACCCAGGTGCCCCTGAAACTAATAGTCTTAAAACATTTCTGACTGTCAGGATTTATATATTTTTAACAAACTATCATCTTTTTTACTACATAGGAATTCCATATTTCCTCCTTCGAAGAGAGGCTCATCAAAGAAATTGAATACAGAATAATAAAGACTACATTAGAAGAACTTCTTGAAGAAGATGGAGAAGAAAAGATGGCAGTTGACATTTCTGAATCTGAAGCTATTGAAGCAGGATTTGATTTAAGAATCAAAAATTATAGAATTCTTGAGGGAATGGGTGTTACTTTTCATTGCAAGATGTCTGGCTATCCATTACCCAAGGTAAAACCTAACCTTCATGCCTCCACACTACAATAATGATGCACAGCAGCTACAATAATTATTTTATCTAAATTTTTTTTCAAAATATCATTTGCAGATTGCATGGTACAAAGATGGCAAGCGAATCAAACATGGAGAGAGATACCAAATGGAATTTCTGCAAGACGGCAGAGCTAGTCTGCGCATACCTGTTCTTCTTCCAGAAGACGAAGGCATCTATACTGCATTTGCCAGCAATATTAAGGGAAATGCAATTTGCTCAGGGAAGTTGTATGTGGAGCCTGCTGCACCTCTCGGTGCTCCAACTTACATACCCACACCAGAGCCAGTGAGCAGAATCAGGTAAGCCTCACAGTAATTTGGGTTGATTAATATTTGAATTGTTTAAAACACCAAATATTCCAATAGCAAATTGCTGTTGTGTGGGGGCTAAAAACAAAAAAGAAAGGAAGAAAGGAAAGAAGGGAAGAAAAAGAAAAGAAGGAAAGGAAGGAAAGGAAAGAAAGAAGGAAAGAAAAGGAAGGAAGGGAAAGAGAGAGAGAAAGAGAGAAAGTGGAGATAGCACCAAAACTTGCCATTAGCAATACAGATGATTGCCAAGAGTTTTTATCTTGTCCTGGCTCAAGGTGAGCAAAGCATTGTCATTAGTGCAGCATGCTATTCATCTCCTGGTGCTAGAACTAATATATTGAAAACTGTAAAGGTTTACTTAATACCTGATTTTACACATGTTATCTCTAATTTATACAACAACCTTGCAATGTAGGTATTGTTATTACTATTTTGGAAGTGGGGACACTTAATCTTTGTGAACATATGAAAATTGTCTTAGTTCTCCTGCCCTGTAAGTGATTGTGCCAGCACTTGAAATTCATTCCAAGCCAGGGGCGCCTGGGTGGCTTAGTCGGTTAAGCGTCCGACTTTCGCTTAGGTCATGATCTCGCGGTTCGTGGGTTCGAGCGCCGCGTCGGGCTCCCTCTCTCTCTGACCCTCCCCTGCTCACGTTGTCTCTCTCTCTCTCTCCTAGAAATAAATAAAAATATTAAAAAAAAAAAAAAAAGAAAGAAATTCATTCCAAGCCAGTCTGGCTACAATGGATAAATAGGTTTTTGGGTTTTTTCCAATATAATTTCTGTTTTCCCTTCTCTTGAGTAAAAAATTGTATTTTTCTTTTTTTTTTTTTTATAAATTTATTCGTTGGGTTATTTAACCAACAAACATTCATTGAGACATTTTGGCAGTTGAATCAGAAAGATTTGGTGACTAATTCAGGTGATGAGGGAAAGACTGTATTAAGAATTGTACCAAGATCTTAAGGCTGAGTACTTGGCTATGTTCAATAATACTGACTGGAATTGAGGATATATGAAAAACATGGATTTGAGGGCAACAATAATGTATTCTGTTTTGGATCCCAATGAGTTTGAAGTGTCTTCTAATATGTATATGAAGTATATTCTAAAATAATATTTTGCTTTGTTTTCTCTGGGCCTCATGAAAATATTGTTTTGCTTTTGTTTTTCAGATCCATTTCTCCACGTTCAGTGAGTAGATCTCCTATACGCATGTCTCCTGCACGGATGTCTCCTGCAAGGATGTCACCTGCACGGATGTCCCCTGCAAGAATGTCCCCTGGACGTCGGCTGGAGGAAACAGATGAGTCACAACTTGAGAGGCTGTATAAGCCAGTCTTTGTGTTAAAGCCTGCTTCTTTCAAATGTTTAGAAGGACAAACCGCCAGATTTGACTTAAAGGTTGTCGGTAGACCTATGCCAGAGACCTTTTGGTTTCATGATGGTAAGTATGATGAATTTTTACCTACAAATCATTAAACCCAAAAATAAGCTTATATGTATGTACAACACTTTTTAAAAAGAACTGTTTTAATCTATGTTTTCCTTTCCACTTATTTTTTACAGGCCAGCAAATTGTCAATGATTATACCCATAAAGTAGTCATTAAAGAAGATGGTACCCAATCACTGATTATTGTCCCTGCATCCCCCAGTGACTCTGGTGAATGGACTGTGGTTGCCCAAAACAGAGCAGGCAAATCGTCGATTTCAGTGATTTTAACTGTGGAAGGTATTTGCCCTTAAAAAAGAAACTACCTTATCAGTTGGGCTATAAACAGGTGTTTCAGCCTTATTCACTCTGAATCACAATCTTTCTCTTCCAGCTGTGGAACATCAGGTAAAACCAATGTTCGTGGAAAAACTAAAAAATGTCAATATAAAGGAAGGTTCTCGACTTGAAATGAAAGTCAGAGCTACGGGTAATCCCAACCCTGATATTGTATGGCTGAAAAACAGTGACATCATTGTACCTCATAAATATCCAAGAATCATGTAAGTTTGCTTGAAAATAATAAAACTAAGCTCATTATCAAATCCAAATAACTAAGGAAACAATAACTACTTCTGTATTGAAATTTTTAATTTTTTTTTCTCTTTTAATAGAATTGAAGGGATAAAGGGAGAAGCTGCCCTTAGAATTGATTCCACTGTCAGCCAAGATTCTGCCTGGTATACTGCAACTGCTATCAATAAGGCTGGCCGAGACACTACAAGGTGCAAAGTAAATGTTGAAGTTGAGTTTGCAGAGCCTGAACCAGAGAGAAAATTAATCATCCCACGAGGGACCTATAGAGCAAAAGAGATTGCAGCTCCAGAACTGGAGCCCCTCCATCTGCGATATGGTCAAGAGCAATGGGAAGAGGGTGACCTTTATGATAAAGAGAAACAACAGAAGCCATTTTTCAAGAAAAAACTCACTTCCTTAAGACTCAAGCGCTTTGGGCCTGCCCATTTTGAGTGTAGGCTAACACCAATTGGTGACCCAACAATGGTGGTGGAATGGCTCCATGATGGAAAGCCACTTGAAGCAGCCAACAGGCTCCGTATGATCAATGAGTTTGGGTACTGCAGCCTTGATTACGGGGTTGCATATTCCAGAGATAGCGGTATCATTACTTGCAGAGCTACTAACAAATATGGAACAGATCACACATCTGCTACACTTATTGTTAAAGATGAAAAAAGTCTTGTGGAAGAATCTCAATTGCCTGAGGGGAGGAAAGGCTTACAAAGAATTGAGGAATTAGAGAGGATGGCTCACGAAGGTGCCCTTACAGGTGTAACAACAGATCAGAAAGAGAAGCAAAAGCCAGACATTGTCTTGTTCCCAGAGCCAGTAAGAGTACTTGAAGGGGAGACTGCTAGATTCCGTTGCCGAGTGACCGGTTACCCTCAACCCAAAGTCAACTGGTACCTCAATGGACAGCTCATTCGCAAAAGCAAAAGGTTCAGAGTTCGCTATGATGGCATTCATTATTTGGACATCGTGGACTGCAAATCATATGATACAGGGGAAGTCAAGGTTACTGCAGAAAATCCTGAAGGTGTGATAGAGCATAAAGTGAAACTTGAGATCCAACAGAGGGAAGATTTTAGGTCTGTCCTTAGACGAGCCCCTGAACCTAAGCCCGAGTTTCATGTACACGAACCTGGAAAACTTCAGTTTGAAGTACAAAAAGTAGATAGACCTGTTGACACCACTGAAACCAAGGAAGTTGTGAAGCTGAAAAGGGCTGAAAGAATTACCCATGAAAAGGTATCTGAAGAGTCAGAAGAGTTGCGCAGTAAATTCAAGCGCAGAACTGAGGAGGGATATTACGAAGCAATTACTGCTGTGGAGCTCAAGTCTCGTAAGAAGGATGAATCCTATGAAGAACTCCTAAGGAAGACAAAAGACGAACTTCTCCACTGGACCAAAGAATTAACTGAAGAGGAAAAGAAAGCCCTTGCTGAAGAAGGCAAAATCACTATTCCAACTTTTAAACCTGATAAAATTGAACTAAGTCCTAGTATGGAGGCTCCTAAAATCTTTGAAAGAATCCAAAGCCAAACAGTGGGCCAAGGATCTGATGCACACTTCCGGGTCAGAGTGGTGGGAAGACCAGATCCTGAATGTGAATGGTACAAAAATGGTGTAAAGATTGAACGCTCTGACAGAATCTACTGGTACTGGCCCGAAGACAATGTTTGTGAACTGGTCATAAGAGATGTGACTGCTGAGGACTCTGCCAGCATTATGGTGAAAGCCATCAACATAGCTGGAGAAACCTCAAGCCATGCCTTCTTACTTGTCCAAGGTAATTTTGACATCTTTGGGTAGATGGATCTGTCTCTATTTATCCATGAATATCCATTAGTGTATTTCTTTTTTTTATTTTCCTATGATTCAAATTGTGAATTAATTTAATATAATGTCTTTTTCCCCCTTTTCTTATAGCAAAGCAATCGATCATTTTCACACAGGAATTACAAGATGTGGTTGCTAAGGAAAAAGACACCATGGCAACCTTTGAATGTGAAACTTCAGAGCCGTTTGTCAAAGTGAAATGGTATAAAGATGGTGTGGAGGTTCATACAGGAGATAAATACAGGATGCACTCAGACAGAAAGGTTCACTTCCTCTCCATACTGACAATTGACACGTCTGATGCTGAAGACTACAGCTGTGTACTTGTGGAAGATGAAAATGTAAAAACAACGGCAAAACTTATCGTCGAAGGTAGTAAATGATAATTTCACTATTTACTTAAGTGCTAAAGTCGCCCTTAGTATGTGATAAAATTAGCTTTGCAATTTTCCTTTTATAAAAAGAACTACGTGGGAGTTGAATATAACCTCTGTAACAAGATTCCTGAATGTATACCACTAATTGAGATTATTGACAATTTGGATTTATTTTTTTATTTTTATTTGTTTCAAAATGAAAAGTTTATTTCAAAATTATTGGATGGCATCATATTACATTCTTCTCTCATGTTAGTGACAATTGGGATTAAGAATCAAGGTTATTTTGATGCCTTGTTTTTAAATTTTTATATTGGAATAAAATTCTGTGTTTTAAGAATTGTTTTAAGTAAAATAACATCTTTTCATTGAAAGTATATTTCTCAGTTCATCAGTAGGTAGACATTAAGAATATTCCTGATAGCATGGGGGATTTAAGAGACTTACAAGAAATTTTTTCTAACCTAAGTCTAGATGTGTAACTCTCAAGAAAAATTAACTTCTCTTTATCTTATGCCCCAGGTGCCGTTGTTGAGTTTGTGAAGGAACTTCAGGATATAGAAGTTCCGGAATCATTTTCAGGAGAGTTAGAGTGCATTATATCCCCAGAAAATATAGAAGGCAAATGGTATCATAATGGTGTGGAGCTGAAATCCAATGGTAAATACACAATTACATCTCGCCGTGGACGTCAGAACCTCACTGTTAAGGATGTGACCAAAGAAGACCAGGGAGAATACAGCTTTGTTGTCGATAGCAAAAAGACAACCTGTAAACTAAAGATGAAACGTAAGTCTGCCTGTTCCTTTTGGCCTGCAGTGAATATCATGGCTTCTTGATAAAAACTGATCATAACTTTCATTTTTCTCCTCATATTTCACAGCCCGGCCCATTGCTATCCTACAAGGACTTAGTGATCAAAAAGTCTGTGAAGGTGACATCGTTCAGCTTGAGGTTAAGGTCTCCTTAGAGAATGTGGAAGGCGTCTGGATGAAAGATGGCCAGGAAGTGCAGCCCAGTGACAGGGTTCACATTGTGATAGACAAACAGTCACATATGCTGCTTATTGAAGACATGACTAAGGAGGATGCTGGGAATTACTCCTTCACCATTCCATCCCTTGGACTGTCAACCAGTGGGCGTGTCTCTGTCTACAGTGAGTACAACATACATTTTTATGTGTATATTTTTAAGTGAGGTAGAAAACTTTAATTAGCAGACATTTAAAACAAAATTCACATTAATAAATCTGTGTGTGTGTGTGTGTGTGTCTGTGGTTTTGCAGGTGTTGATGTGATAACCCCTCTAAAGGATGTTAACGTGATTGAGGGTACCAAGGCTGTGCTTGAATGCAAGGTCTCAGTCCCTGATGTAACTTCTGTTAAATGGTACTTAAATGATGAACAAATCAAGCCTGATGATCGTGTACAAGCCATTGTCAAAGGCACTAAGCAGCGACTAGTGATTAACCGGACCCATGCTTCAGATGAAGGACCTTATAAGCTTATGGTTGGCAGAGTCGAAACCAGCTGTGATCTTTCTGTGGAAAGTAAGGATTCTTCCATTTAACTTATCATTGTTTTAAGCATTATTTTCCCAGTGTAATATTAACCAAGTGTTTCTTTTCTTTTTCCCCAGAAATTAAAATTATCAGAGGTCTTCGTGACCTTACCTGTACAGAAACCCAAAATGTGGTCTTAGAAGTTGAGCTGTCCCACTCAGGAATTGATGTTTTGTGGAATTTTAAGGACAAAGAAATCAAACCCAGTTCCAAATATAAAATTGAAGCTCATGGAAAAATATATAAATTGACAGTTCTAAATATGATGAAAGATGATGAAGGAAAATATACATTTTTTGCTGGAGAAAATATGACATCTGGCAAACTTACTGTAGCAGGTTGGTACACTTAAATCTGAGTTCTCATGTGGGGCACTTGTTTCACTTCAAGAAATCATGGCCCATTTCCTTCCAAATTCCCATCAGTTTCCTTCTTCCATGCCTCTGCTTATGCTATTCTCGAAGTCAGTAGTCCCCTCAATACTGTCCCCACCATGTGCTTCTGGGAAGACCTACCTCAAATGCCATCTTTTTTGTGAAGCCTTCCATAATCTTCCCATTTGTGTAAGATCTTACTCCTACAACCTCAGGATTAGTTAGTGTGTGTGTCTCTCCCATGGCCTTTTTCACCTACTTGTCTCATTGCCTATTTCTTCTTCACACACCAGCTTTTCCAATCTGGAATTTTGCTTCCATCCCATCTATGTTCTCTAACATATTGCACATGATAGACGATCAATAAACATTTGTTGAACTGAGCTTTATTTAAACTTTCCTACCCTAAAGGTAGATTTCTTTTTTTTAATCACTCTTCTTTCTTTAACTTTTGTTTCTTTTCTTCCCTTCATACTTGTTTTATGAACCCAATGAAAATTTTAAAATATAATTCATTGTATCTATATATCTCTTTCTTATGACAGGAAGTAGACCATTCTCATTCAGCAGAAATCCCTAGCTTCAAAATGAAGAACCAAAAGCATAAATCAATTGCCCAGAAAAAACTAGAAGTCATCATTAATTTGTTTAGTTCATTACAAGTTAATTACTGAAGAGCTGAGATATGACATCGAGACTAAATTGTGTAGTCCGTATGAGAATTGTGTGTCCCACTTTGTATGACAGTTACATGGGTTATACTTTATTACATCATAAAATTTCCTCAGATACCTGACCATAAAAAACACTTCTGAAACAAAATTTTGGATCCTGCACTCTGACATGTTTAAGATAAATTGCATGTTTTTAAATGTGTGCAAATAAGAAAAAACTATGAGCCCTTGTATAATTTCACTCAACATTTTTTAAGGCTCTACCATAGGCAAGGACTGCTAGAAACACAGGACACAAAAACGAATGAGGCATGAAATTTTTTCTTGAGGAATTCACAATTTAGAGAGAGACAGACAGATACATCAGCATCTAACTTGCTGAAGGAGTAATTTTTTCTGCTGGTGAATGATGGTCATGGAGGCAATGGTGAGAAGCTTCATAAAAGAGATGACATTTGTTACAATAGTGATTTTTAGTACATAAGAGTCTCGAATCTTATAGAGACATTGAAGACTATACATTTTGTTTAGCACATCTTTTCCCAATCAAAGATTAGACACAACCCTTAGAAGACTAGGTAGAATGCTTTTGAAGAAGGGATTGAGTTAGAGGCCATCCATGTGGTATGGTTTTTAGAATTCAGTATTAACTCATCAGTTGCTTTCCCTTTACAAAACCTTCCTGACTCCAGTATTTTCCTTGGTTATCAGTCATGCATACTTAGAATAGGGGTTTCTGTGATATCTTCTCAGTATGAGTAAAGATAATTAGACCATTCACGACATTCAAAATCATGTTTTCAAATATGATATTTTACATTTAATTGTGCAAAGACTTCCTTTTTGTATAAATATTTTTTAAAGGACTGACACTGGTACTTCTCTTGTTCCAAAGGGGGGGCCATCTCCAAGCCACTCACTGATCAGACTGTGGCTGAGTCACAGGAAGCTGTGTTTGAATGTGAAGTTGCCAACCCAGATGCTGAAGGAGAATGGCTGAAGGATGGCAAACACCTACCGCTGAGTAACATCATCAGAAGTGAATCAGATGACCACAAAAGGAGACTTATCATTGCTGCCAGCAGATTAGATGACATGGGAGAATACACCTACAAGGTGGCCACCTCCAAAACCTCTGCCAAACTCAAAGTTGAAGGTTAGTGATCTGACAACAGATTTATCCATTCCACATTATATTTCATTCTTGATGGTTATCATTTTAAAAGTCAGTGGTATAATTATTTTGGATGTAATAAAGCATGATTTCACAAAATCATTATAAACTCTCCAAAGTTTCTGAGCCATAGACCACAGGGTGCAAAATTGCTTATATGATGTGTTTCTGTGAAGAAGCCATTTCTTAGGTTCCAGCTTGGAGGGACGGTTTAATTAGACACTCTCATTCTCCATCCCTCTTTTGCTCCTCTCCAGTCTATTGAGCTATTAGTATACGGCTGTGCAAACTTCATCTCATTTAAGTATAGAAAAATCATTGCACAGTGTACATTTCAAACTGGATCCCAGGTTTTCCTAAATAATCTCGAGGTGTCTTTTAAAATAGAGCTGCTGCATAACCTCAAAATTTTTGATAGCCATTCTTTTGCAAGATGGCCAGGTAATGATCTTATTCCAGGACTTCTTTTACATGATGATACCATCTTTATTTCCTAAACCACTCATAAATTTGTCTCCAGCTGTCAAAATTAAGAAGACTCTCAAGAACCTCACGGTGACAGAGACACAGGATGCCGTTTTCACCGTGGAACTCACACACCCTAATGTAAAGGGCGTCCAGTGGATCAAAAATGGGGTTGTGCTGAAATCCAATGACAAGTATGACATCTCAGTCAAAGGAACAGTTTACACTCTGAGGATTAAAAACTGTGCTGTTGTGGATGAATCTGTGTATGGCTTCAAGCTTGGAAAGCTAGGAGCCAGTGCCAGACTGCACGTTGAGAGTAAGTTGATTTAGAGACACTTTACAAGTAGCCAGTTAATGGTTACCACGAAGTTAACCCATATCCCTGAATCGTTTCAACTTTTCTCATTAGCCGTCAAGATCATTAAAAAGCCAAAAGATGTGACCGCCTTGGAAAATGCCACCGTTGCCTTTGAAGTTAGTGTGTCCCATGACACGGTTCCGGTAAAATGGTTCCACAAGAACGTGGAGATTAAACCAAGTGACAAACACAGACTGGTCTCAGAAAGGAAGGTTCACAAACTGATGCTGCAGCATATTTCCCCTTCAGATGCTGGGGAATATACAGCCGTGGTGGGGCAACTGGAGTGCAAAGCTAAACTTTTTGTGGAGAGTAAGTATTAGCTCCCTGTGACATTTCCCTAGGTGATGCCCATGGGTTCATTTGTTGGTTGGTTGATTTCAGACACTTTTTTTTAAATAAAATATACTAACTGAAGTGCTCTTTCATTTTCCCAAGCACTGCATATTACAAAAACCATGAAAAACATTGAGGTACCTGAGACGAAAAATGCCTCCTTTGAGTGTGAGGTGTCCCACTTCAATGTCCCTTCCATGTGGCTGAAGAATGGCGTGGAGATTGAGATGAGTGAGAAGTTCAAGATAGTCGTTCAGGGGAAACTCCACCAGCTGATCATCATGAATACCAGCACAGAGGACTCTGCAGAATACACATTTGTCTGTGGCAATGACCAAGTCAGCGCCACCCTGAAAGTGACCCGTAAGTACACAAATGAAAAAAAGCTATATGAAATAGTCAAGAAACTCCTGGTTATTCTGTATTCTAGACCTTCCTTCCTAAGCAGTTAATCCACTCAAAAATCCTTGATTGACACATCTACGCGTGTTCACACTGAGTTAAGCACTAGTATCTCCACCTGTTTAAAATTTTCTGATTCAAGTAGCCTGGAAAGGCTACCTATAAAGATGCTCTAGTGTCTATCACTAGCTCTCTCTGCTTGGCATTGTCCTATTATATAGAGATACCTGAAAGGTATCATAGCTCATATCCCTGAACTATAATCACCTTAGCAGACATATTAAACACATCCCTAGTTTTCACTCTGTGCTTGTTATAACTCACATCATACTGATACAAAGTCTCCTTGGGTGTACTTCCTTCCCCTTTGCAGCAATCATGATTACATCCATGCTGAAAGACATCAATGCCGAAGAAAAAGACACCATTACCTTTGAGGTAACGGTGAACTATGAAGGCATCTCGTACAAGTGGTTAAAGAATGGTGTGGAAATCAGATCAACTGACAGATGCCAGATGAGAACCAAAAAGCTCACGCACTCACTGAACATCAGGAATGTTCACTTCGGGGATGCGGCTGAGTACACCTTTGTGGCTGGAAAAGCTACATCAACAGCCACCCTTTATGTGGAAGGTATGGTTTCACAAACATCGTATCCGTAAAATAAATGCCAAACACACTATGCAGAATGTTAATCAGTGCATTAATTCGTGAATGGAGAAACAAAATGTGAGTATCCATGTAATGAAACACTGTTAGCATAAAAAGCAAGTGCTGATACACGCTACAACATGGATGAACCTTAACAACTTTACGCTGAGGGAAAGAGGACCACATATTGTGTGATTCCATTTATAGGAAATTTCAGAATACACAAATCTGTAGAGACACAGGTTGGTGCCTAAATCTGAGGGCAGACAGTAGAAGGGCTCTTGGGGGGAGAGGGGGTATGGCTTCTTTTTGGGGTCATGAGAATATTCTAACATCGATCATGGTAATGGTTGCAGGTAATGACTACACTGAAGGCCACTGAATTGTACACTTTAAATGGGTGAACTGTATATTATGTCGTAAAGCTATTAAGTTAATTTTTCTGCATGCTGTTTTCCAGCTCGTCATATAGAATTTAGGAAACACATTAAGGATATTAAGGTTCTTGAGAAGAAGCGAGCCATGTTTGAATGTGAAGTTTCTGAACCTGACATCACTGTCCAGTGGATGAAAGATGGCCAGGAACTGCAGATTGTGGATAGGTCAGTTGTTTTGTTTTGCTACGTTCCAATAATTCCCAGTTTGCTTTGAGTCACTGTGCATTAAACTTCAATTTCCATTTCATCCACAGAATAAAGATACAGAAGGAGAAGTATGTCCACCGCCTCCTGATCCCATCCACCCGCATGTCTGATGCTGGGCAGTACGCAGTGGTGGCAGGAGGCAACATATCCACTGCTAACCTCTTTGTAGAGGGCAGAGATGTTCGCATCCGGAGTATTAAAAAGTCAGTTCAGGTATTGTCTACGTGCTCAATTTGGGGAGACATCGCCAGTAGCACGTAATCCGTAGTTTGGTATTTTCACTTTTTAACTTTAAAATTTTCTAAGCACAGAATGAAAACAGCTGATCCCTGCTGGCTTATACTCTTAATCTGACATCAATTTAGTCACAGTTTTCCCTCACTTAGGGAAATGGTGTGTCCTTAGCAGCTGTCTAGATACTCTAATTAAAGCAGCTGTGGAAACTTCACTGTCTCATAAATGGCCACCTGCCAAGCCGCACATACCAGAAAAGAACTGAAATACACGTTGTGGTGTTCACACAGCCACTGAACTCAGGGAATTGAGAGCAAGGTGGCATTTCCTTGGAGGCCTTCTATCCCAGAGGGACAAGTATATAGGGACTCGGCTGGGAACAATTCCTCTGAGGCCCGAGAGGAAGAACAGTTTGAGCAAAGCTGGATTCCTAGCAAGGATGCGGAGTCAGACACCTTTGCTCTCCACCACATGTGCAGAGCTCAGTCTCATGAGGGCCAGTCTTCTCAAATGATGTAAGGAGGTAACATGTGAAGAGAAATATCATTAGAGTTCAGATTATCATATTGCTCATCTAAGGAGAACCAGGCCATTCAGGCCACCTGAATACACCTGTCCTGTATTGTGTGATTCTGACCCTTGATTTCCTCACTTTTAAAAATGAGGATTGTAGTTTCTACCTATCCCAGGAGGTTATTGTTCCTACCATACAAAACCAAATTGAGCAGTAACTTGGAAGAGCATTGTCAAACATAAAAAGCCCACAGATATAAAGTGTCATTATTTCGGTTATTAGTTAAGAAGCAAACATCTAAGGATTCAAACATAGTCTCGTCGGGGGCAGTATCTCTCCTCAGTGTAGGTATAAATACGATTCTCTACAGAAAAAGTTAGGGCAGCAACTGTCCAAGGGTATGCAGGACAAATCAGAATGTGACATAACCAGTCACCTTTTTATGTCATCATGGATAAGGCTGGCACCCTCTGGAAACAAGCAGTTTTAGAAACAGGGCAAAACTGAAAGAAAACCTGGGCTTCAGTTCTCTTCTTATGCTGTTCGATCCAAAGGTTATTGAGAAACAACGTGCCGTTGTTGAGTTTGAGGTCAACGAGGACGATGTGGACGCCCACTGGTATAAAGATGGCATTGAAATCAATTTCCAAATTCAAGAACGATACCAATATGTGGTGGAGAGAAGAATCCACCGGATGTTTATCTCCGAGACCCGGCACAGTGATGCCGGTGAATACACCTTTGTGGCAGGAAGGAACAGGAGTTCTGTTACGCTCTACGTCAACGGTAGGTAGAGATACTGACACATATTGTGAATCCGTCTAGAGTAATCTTCCCCTTTAAGTTCCCAAAGTGCTGATAGTTTCTGGGAAATTTCTAGGGAAGCCAAGGTACGTGTGTGTTTGCAACTACATTTATTTTCACATCATCCCCTGGTAAAGGGAGAGCAGCCATTAAAAAGACTGTAAAGATGTCATTTCCAGAAGGTGCCTAATGGCTGGATCCTCATTTAGTTAGTCACCGGGATTGAATAGCCACTGTATGTCAATAACAATAGGCCCCCGGTGGGTTTCTAGAAACAGCATTCAGCTGGTCGAGTTTTCTGCTCTCAGCCCGAAGTGCTAAAGTAGCTCTACCAACCCATAGGTTTTCCTTTGGGAAAACCCAAAGATCCTCTTTGAGGCCCCAGAGGGCCTAGGCAGCCGCAGGTGATGTGGAGCTAGGTTTTCTCTGGCCCAAGCCCTAGGGCCACAGGCTCTTACTTTTAAGGGGAATGCCACATGCTACCAGATGCTCAGAGGAATGCCATTAAACCATTCACTTTCTTCATTAGAAACCTTAGAACTGAATTTGAAACTGACCTGGAAAGGAGACTAGCCTAAATAGAGAAAAAGGACCATCCATCTCTGTTTTAATCTTGAGTCATCTCTCTCCGAACAATACCCATGAAGCAGATGAAAGGACTCTAGGAATAACCTCAAGTTAATGAAACTGAACCATACTGCCAACACTCCCTCAGTCCCTAGCAGACCAAATGATCATGGTATCCACTTCTTATTATTTCAATATTAGTGGTGGATAGACTGAGGCACAGAGGAGTAAAGGTCAGAAACCAGCCTCACAGAAGTCCTTTTCTCCCCGTTTCTGTGTTCAGTAAACTAACCAGTTTCCCTCACTCATCACAACAAAGACAAAATACTTTGATTAGCATAGCGGGAAAGTGAGTTTTCTTCAGTCTACCTAATTACCTCTAACTAGATCTGGAATAACATGTATTCTTTCGTTCATAGTTACTGATTGTGCTTCATTGGCGCCTGTGTATAAAGAAATAGCTATGACACATACACAAATAGTTGCAAAACAAACCAGAATGAAATGAACCACCTCCCCACATGTTTTATTCAAATGATGTAAAATTAGCACGTGGAAGTTGGTCTCACACTCTTTTTTTTTTTATTTTGAGAGAGAGAGAACAAGGGGGGAGGGGCGGGGGGGGAGAGGATCCAAAGCACACAGAGCCTGATGTGGGGCTCAAACTCACAAACCTCAAGATCTAAGCTAAAGTCAGACGCTTAGCTGGCTGAGCCACCCAGGTGCCCCTGTTCTAGTATTTTTAGGGTATTGTCCATTGCTACAGCCCCACCCAGACCCCAACACACAAAGGGTGATCACCTTATGTTGACAAGTTCAACAATCTAAGCAACACCCTGTCACAAACCTCAAATATCAGAAGTAACTTTCTCAAGGTATTCTCTCTACTTGAGGACAAATTTCCAAATGTTTCCTTCCTTCCCAGCACAAAGAATGTTCTAATATTCTGAGGCAAGTAAAGCTATCATAATTCCCAAGTTTTGTTCCTGGGCACTGGCCACAAACGAGCACAGACTTTCACATGCCCTCCTATGTTTTCACATTTTTTCACGAGCTGTTTGTTTTCATTTACTTCCAGCTCCAGAACCTCCCCAAATTCTGCAGGAGCTCCAGCCTATCACTGTGCAGTCTGGCAAGCCTGCCCGCTTCTGTGCTGTGATATCTGGCAGACCACAGCCCAAAATTTCCTGGTACAAGGAAGAGCAGCTGCTTTCCACTGGCTTCAAGTGCAAATTCCTTCACGATGGGCAAGAGTACACACTCTTGCTAATTGAAGCCTTCCCAGAGGACGCAGCTGTTTATACTTGTGAAGCCAAGAATGACTACGGAGTAGCCACGACATCAGCTTCACTCTCCGTGGAAGGTAGAAAGGCCTTGCTGTCCTCAGCTTAAAATAAAACCTAAGAAATCCGCTTTTGCACCTTGTCCCACTGCATTTATGAATACGATGTGAAGCTCATACAAGTAGATTGTTGCCCAGCTTTTAGAACATGTCCTGTTGCCAGATGAATTAAGATAAATCAGCATGCTCCATTCTTCTGTGAGGTCTGTAGGTGACTTAATCCTGACAAATCTTGTGGTCCCTTTCTTTAGTTCCGGAAGTCGTGTCTCCAGATCAGGAAATGCCAGTTTATCCCCCTGCTATCATTACCCCACTTCAGGACACCGTCACTTCTGAGGGACAGCCAGCCCGTTTCCAATGCAGAGTTTCTGGAACAGGTAGGTTCATGAGCAAAGGTATCATTGCTAATACTTACACAGAATGATCTGAGGAAAGCTTTCTCGCCTTTTCCTCTGTCACAGATACCTCCCAGGCATAATTTGACTCTTAATGGGACTCTTGCATAAGACTTACTTGAATTACTGAACTAAGGAACAGACCATGTTTACTGCTACTGAAATGTAGCATCAAAAGAAGGGGCATTATAATCAGAGAGGTTGGATTTGAATTATGGCTCCACTGTGTGACCTTAGGCAAACACATGATTTCTCTGGTTTTCTTTCCCTCATGAATAAAGTAAGAATAGTATTGCATTTAATCTTAGAGCATACATTTCACGAGGGCAGGAATTCACCTAAAACCTGGTGCCTAAAAAGGCGTAGCTACTAGAAGGTAAGATCCTTGGCAGCAAGGGTGGGTTCTTGTTCTAGAATAGCTTCATACATAGTGGAGACTCAATACATAATTGTTAACTGGACAAAAGAATGATTATCAAATGACTAATACCAATCAGGATCGTGTTAGATAACACACATCAGCAATAGCACAGTGTTCATCATATAGCAGCCCCCAGTCAGTTAGCTGTATGCTCTTCAATTAGGGCATGCTTCCCAAACACCCATGGCCCCTTCCCCTAGTGTCAGGAGTTCAGTACTGGTAGAATGAGACAAAATATTTGCAGCTGTTTCAAGCCAATTATGATTGTAAGTTTATCTCAGGTAGGGAAAAAGTAAATCAACTTTATCCCAAATGCAAGGCACTCCCCTATTCTTGGCCTTTATATATGACCACCAAAAGGAAATTCTTAGAGCTTAGGCTTCTCACAGCACTCCTAGTTAAGTGTGGGCTTATTTTTATGCCTCTTCCATTGGTTTATGAACCAATCTCTGCATTGCTATGAGCCATTTTCCCAAACAAGTCAGTATTTCATTTGGCCTTTTAAGACCTGATGATTTCCTCCTCTGAGATGAAGATGCTGATCTAGAAACCAAATGGACCTGTTGATTTTTATGAGCATAATTAAGATATTATGTAGGTAAAGCGCATATAGGAAAGGCTGGCAAGTGACTGGTGCTGAATACATTAATTTTATTATAACTATAGAGGGGGATTATATAGACATGAAAGTCTGGTATTGGGCAACCAACATGGAGAAATACTATAGACTGTGAGTTCAAAGCACAGAGTTTGAGAAATACTAAATATCAAGAAATAAGGACTGATTTGATAATATCCCACTAACACAATAAAGAAAATGCATTTTAATATCAAATTCATTAAAGCCACACTAAATAATTTGTCCTTTCATTGAATTTTTAGAGGAAAGTTTTCAAATCAATATTTGTATATATGGATCATCTAAAGCCGTAGTCTTTATACAGTACTCTTTAGTTTATAAATAATATTATAGTTGCCTTTAAGGTATTGCAAAAGTATGTTTGAAGCCTTTTACAAGACTCCAGTTGGGGGGTGTCTGAGTGGCTCAGTTGGTTGGTCATCTCACTCTTGGTTTCTCCTCAGGTCATGATCCCAGGGTTGTGGGATCAAGCCTGTGTCAGGCTCTTTGCTGAGGGTGGAGCCTGCTTAAGATTCTCTCTCTCCCTCTCCCTTTCTCCCGTCCTCACACACACATGCTCTTTCCCTCTCTAAAATAAAAAAATAATAAATAATTTTTAGAAAAAGACTCCACTTGGGGTATAAAGACAAAAATATTTTTTCTATATGACTGCCATCTTTAAATGTTTAAATGGACTTTATGGGTTACTAACTCTTTATGTGTGGTACTATTTATACACATACAGAGGTTTGAGCATCCTCTTGCAACCGTGTTTTCTATATGGAAAAAGTTAAGTTTATTAAGTAAAATGCCCTTTTAAAAACTTATCAAATCATAAAGGTTGATGCCCCTGGAAGTAAAAATATTCACACAACTTTCTCTGACCAAGTATTACCCTAGGAAAGTAAATTCACCCCTGCCTTCTACAAACTTGAAAAAATTATGAGTCTTCAGAAACCTCAGTCACATGTTTTTGGAACTCAGTACTTACTGATGCATGGAACTTGGCCCTGAGCCATAAGGTGGCGCTTTTGAGAAAGTGTTGTCTACTGAAGGTCTCTGGTGCCACCTGCTGGTGGAAAAGCAATTTGTAAAAGCACAATTTTACAACGTAGTCAAGCTACCTTTTTTACTAATGTTTATTCTACATATAATCAGTATCATTTGAAGGCTTACTGAGCAACAGCTAGCTAAATAAAAGGATAAATAATTAGTCTAGTAATGATGGATTCCTGTTGTTCATTTAAGTAACTTCAGTTTTGTTTGACCAATGTGTGTGTTCCTGCTATTGAAATATTACACTATCTGCTAGAGGTGCCAGGACCTGGCTTTTGCCTTCATGGAATTCAGTGTGTAGGTGAGGAGACACACATGCACAACTGGATCCCAAGGTTGTCAGTGCTGTAACAGTCCGAGTACTCAGTGCTGACTGTTTGCAACACAGACAGAGATGCACAGACTGGGCATTGAAAAATCCACAGGATCCTTGAACACAGCGGTGTTCTAGGCAGAGAATGACATTTACAAAGTCCTAAAAGCTTGCAAGTGTACTTCATGTGCTGGAAACGACAAGTGGTTTACACATGGTTGGAAAGTGATGCGATAAGTGGATGAGAAGGCCAGAAAAGAAGGCAAGGGCCAGGTACTGAGGTTTTGATATTCTACGCTTAGGATTTTAGATTTTACCTTGTTTACGCAGGAGCAGCTGAAGGACTTTTAAGTCCCTAGGTAACATGATTTACTTTTTAAAGACACTCCTGTAGTAGTGAAAAGAGGAATGATCGGATGTGGGAGGTGAGACCAGGTGAGAACCAGGGAGAGGCCATCCTCATAGAGTTCAAAAGTGTTGACAAGGCCTTCAACTAGGGGAATCGGGAGAAACAAGAGTGTAGATTGAATTCAAGAGGTGGAATTAACAGAATTTAGAGACCAAATACAATGGAGTAGTAGAATGGGGAGCAGGGGCAGTGGGATGGCCTCACAGAAGCCAAAAGAGTCCAGTGACTGACACAGAAAGGGGCAGCTCAGTCAGAAATCCATTACCAAGAAAGGTCTCACCTTTTAACTCATTTATTTTTGGCAATGCATGCCTATCCTAGGGCTTCAATCAATTCACCTCTGTCAGTAGGAATATGCAGAAAACCTTATAAAGCAGTAGACCAAACTCTTCATTATTCCATTTCTATTGAAGTTTTATAGACAAACTAAATATTTATAGAATGATTGCTAAATTCCATGTGATGGTATTGTCTCTTACATCACATGGCCCTGACTTTTGGTAAGTTATTAAAGGCATTGCTGATCCTATGTGAGGCTAAACATTCTTTCTATAATGACTGACTTGTGACAGTGGTTTATAAAGCCCTTTCCACATGTAAGCCATTTAATTCACACAACAGTTTGTTGCAAAGCATAGCTCATGAATTATTATGCGTCTCATTTTACAAATGAGAAGACTGGTCCAGACAGATCAAATGACGGGCCTAAGGTCACACAGCTGGTAAATTGTGGTATCAGGGTTCCATTTTCTACCTTACCTTGCTACCTGCGGAAGTGAAGAGATTTAAAAGGAGAACCTGTAGTTTATAAACCTACCACCATGGGCAGGAAGGAGGGGAACCTTCACAAGCCAATATTTGTGCTAAAGTGCAAACACTAGCTGATTAGACCATAACAGAATCCTCTATAGATGGTAATGAGACAAAGAAGTGGTATAGTGATCATACTCGGCTTGGGCTGTGGCTTTTAAAATAGATAACTAAATTTAAAATCACTCTTGACTTACAAGGTTATTGTTTCAATGAAGTATGATATGTTTTCACATGCACTTTACCTTAAACCATAACAATATAAGGTTATTTTATCTTTGCTTTTGGGTTATTTTCTATCATTTTAATATGATTCAACTGCTTATGTGAAAAGAGCTAGTTTTATTATTATTATTTATTATTACTGTTACTTTGAAAAAAGCCAAATCTAGCTAAGGTGCCCAAATTCCATTAATCTCAGTTTTAAAAATTATTTTTTGCTGTGCTCAGACCTTTCAGTGCTTGCTTATTGGCACTAACAACATAGAAATTGTTTCTTCAGACTATAGGGTGTCTGTTTTACCCTTTTGGGTATGTTGGTTCTCTCAGCTCTGTTTGATTGATCTCTCTGCCTACCAGACGTGCAGATTTCCTTTCTTCCTCTCCTAGTAAGCAACCACAATCCTACATCAAACACAGCCCGATGCCTCTACCTTAGGACTGTCTTTTTCTCAAGGTCGCTATGTCAAAACCTTGTCCCTGTGTCCGCAGCATGACCTGCAATTAGTTAAAAAGAGTAGAATTAAAATTATAAAATTTCAAATATTGCAAGTCTATAAGCTAGATTTTTCTAGAATCATGCTTTTCTTAAAGATGAAAGGAAAACCTATGAGAGCAGATGTGGCATGCCCAAAAGAGAAGTATGTTGTTAAGATAGATATGAAATGTCGTCAGCAAGGTAATCAATAGTGTGTCTGCAGGTAAAATTATCCATCACTTTTTGTGATTTAAATATCTTTTTGTTCTTTTGTGATGCAGATCTCAAAGTGTCTTGGTATGCCAAAGACAAGAAAATCAAGCCATCTCGGTTCTTTAGAATGACTCAGTTTGAAGACACTTACCAACTGGAAATTGCCGAAGCTTTTCCGGAAGATGAAGGAACTTACACTTTTGTTGCTAATAATGCTGTTGGTCAAGTATCAAGCACAGCCAACTTGAGACTGGCAGGTACAGTAAACAACTTTAAAAACCACATTTAAATATGGATCTAATCTCACAAGGCCAGTAACAGTCACTAAAGATTCCACGTAAACCATCATTGGCACTACCGTTCTCTTTTAACGCAATTAATCGTTTCCATGTAATATGCGGCGTTCTTACTTTTCTTTTATCCCATCTCCTTATGAATCACAAACCATCATTTTCTATTTTGCCCTGCTTTGTCTTTATAGTGTTTTGTAATGTACTGCTCTCCTCGCCAGCTTTCATGCTTTCTAATCAGCATGTATCAGAATGGAGAGAAATGTGCTAAAGAAATACGTACATGCATTTATTTTCTCATTTAACTAGGATGAACATTTAAAAAAAAAATTTTTTTTTAATGTCAACACTACTCTCCCCCCATTGTCTTGACACGATTCTGACTTCACAGAAGCTACAGAGGATGATTTCGGGCCTGGACACCACCTAGATGCATTCGCCATCATTCAAAGAATGCCTTCAGGTTAAGGGGCCCAGTCCAAAGATGGTTTAGCATTTCTGATCCTCGGGGCTTTTAAACTGCAATCAGAAACACTTCCCTGGTAGTGGGGGCACTTTGATTCAAAACAAGATGAAAATATTTTTATACGATCAGACTATTTTTGCTAAGCTAATTTAGTCTATGTGTTCTTAACTATATACAAATACATAGGATTAAGGGCAACTTTGGTTTTTCCCTCATTTTAAACACTATAATAATTAGGTATTTTCTTAATAATCAATTGAAAGTGGTTTACAAAATAGAAAATCTGATTTAATAACCAGAGGGAAAGAAAATAAAAACAGAAAACAAGAATACCTAAACTAAATTGTGTACTTCACTACTGCCTTCACAAACAATACAGTGAAGTTTCTTAGACTGTTTATGTCTCTGCTTGTTTGTCTGGAAAATGGAAGTGAACGTGTATGATTTGGCTCCTATAGTGGCATATGTTGACAAGGCAATAGGGTTGGACTGGCTTCTAGTCCACCATTGAAATTTGTGACAGATCTGTAGACAACTCCGAATGAGTTCTGGTTTCAATGCAGGGTAAGACATTAAAGGTTGGCATGCTTCTTTTCAGGATTTAGCAAATTTGGAGAAGTTACATCAAACTCCCAATGGCATGTCTCTTCGTCTGTTTCATTTAAGAAGGACTCCCTTGGCCAAAAGCCCATCTTCATCCAGCCTCTGTCAAGCCTCAGGGTGCACAGCGGGGAGACAGTCAGATTTCATGCAAGGGTTTTTGGCATTCCCAAGCCAGAAATCCAGTGGTTTCATGACCAGAAGCCAATTCTACCAACAAAAGATGTAGTTTTCCATTTTGAGGAGTCCACAGGCATGGCTTTAATGCTTATAGTCGATGCTTACTCAGAGCATGCTGGGCAGTACTCTTGCAAAGCCGCCAATAGTGCTGGGGAAGCCTCTTGTGCCGCTACACTCACAGTGACCCCGAAAGGTAAAGCCCATGTTGCTTTAAAGACTTGGATACCTCCTACTCCCTCTGTTACTAATGAGAGTCTCTGCTGTCTGTCTCCTTGCATACTGTGGTCAGTCGATAATTTACTAATAACGTAACACCCACCAAGTTCTCAATTATGGGCTAACCTATGCAATTTCAATCTCACTGAAGTGTATATTCTGTGTATTACACTAGTAAGTGGTTTTTTTTAGGCATCAGCTTTGCTTGATGTTTTTACTTTTCTAAACAACATCTCATAGTTGCATCATTCAAGATCCATTTGCTGTATATTGTTTATAAAGTATATGGAAGAAGGACAAATGGTATCTCAGGAAGGGGGGTGAAGAGAGAGAAAGAGAGACTATGTCACTCTGGTTAGCTGCAGTGACAACAGAAGGAAGGACCAGATACAGTGTGGCATCCGCATGAGCCTTCATCATCCATTCATCACTGGATCACTGGGAATGAGCTTTCTTTTGTATGATCTGACATCCTAGAGCATACTGCATTTGGCATGCTGCTTCCAAGTGACAATGACATCTTTCATCTTCATCTTCCAATCCATTTTATGTTACTAACCTAACCAAGTGACAAAGCTTAGATCTTAATATTCTTTTCTTTTTCTTGTCACTTGATTATACAGTGCAAGCCCTAGCTAGGCAGAGTTCTGGGAAAGATGTAAGAGAGTCCACCAAGTCCCAGGCAGTGGCAGAGTCCTCTTTCACAAAGCAGGAGAGCAAACTATCCCAAAGTGAAATTAAGTCATTTCAAGGATCATCATATGAATATGAATCACAGGTTTTTGAAAGTATATCTCAAAGTTCCATCCACACAGCAGCATCGGTTCAAAATGTAGAGTTGCGCCACACTGCGTCCCTTTCACAAATTGCAGAAAGCACTGAGTTATCTGGGGACTTTGCTGAAGAGGCAGTGGGTGAGGCACCAAAGATTCTCCTGCAGCTTCAGGACCTCTGTGTAAAGTGCGGCGACACTGCTCAGTTCGTCTGTGTTTTACAAGATGAATCCCCTGTTGATGTAACCTGGACTCATGAAGGTGTAAAGATCGAGGACTCTGAAAGAGTGAAGCAGTCACAACATGGAAATACTCAGTTTCTTATCATATGTAATGTTCAGCCGGTAGACCAAGGATTGTACAGCTGCAGTGTACACAACGAGTATGGAGAGAAGACAACGTCAGCAGTACTAAGCGTAGAAGGTGCTTATTTGGTTTTTAGCTCTGACTTGCTTCATTTCATCCCCATCGCTTTATGCAGCTTTTCTGCCATGCAAATTGGATCAATGAATATATTAATTAGAATATCTCTAACTCAGCCCTCTATTCATAAAAGACTTACGAAAGTCAGCCAAGTTATTGGCCAAACTTGTGATGAACATTCTAACTTTCCAGTCTAGGTTCAAGGAAGTGTAACTTTCAAATCTCATTTCAGAAGGTTACAGCTTATTTCATATGCGCCGCTTTTTCTAGTATTTTCCAAATATGCCACCTATGAGGTACAGTGAAGAAGGTCAAGCTGTTACAGTTCATCAAGTATTGATGATTTATTATTGTGCCTGATATTACGCCAAGGTTAAATTCAATTATTGTAATATTAGGAGGCTCAAAAGTTCTCATCTGCACTTTGTTTGCAGATCTGGAAGTTCTAGATGTTTATATAAGGAGGCTATGAAAATAACAAATTGGGCACTGACAATGATAGGGCTCTGTCTGGACCAACCTCAGGAGTCTATAGCTATTTTTTTTTTTTAATAGCTATTTCTTAATAGATGTGCTGCTTTACAGTCTCAGATCATCCTGGAATTGTAGAATAATTCCATGGCAAGATTATTATTTTCGTTGTTATTGGGCTTGATTTGCCACCGTGTCTGGAAGGGCATGAATAAATTTGTCTTGGAAAAGATAAGCTCTTCCTTTTATCCATGAACTTCCTCTTAAATACTTTCATTAGTATTATTATACTAATAACAGGAAAGTTACTCTTTAGGTGCTAGAATCCCATGCTGTATGTCTTCAGGCAAAGAGTCTTTACTGAGTCCTGTGGAAAGAAGCTGATGGAAGAAGTTCTAGCACCCCCAGGGGTCCATGGAGAGCTGTGGCCTCAAAGTCTTTCCTGATCTGTCCATACCATTTCTGAGATGTTAGAGATGAGCAGGGGATAGTACAGTGCTATATGACAGACATCTTGGCTCTGAATTTTGAAACAGGCTTATATATCATTTAATATTTCTGTAATCTTATTTGTCCAAAAGAGTCTTTTTCATCTCTTAGTCTGACATTTTGTCCTGTAGTGATTTTTGGTAATATTTTCATAGGCTTCAAAGGGACTAGCTCAAGAACTGAGAACTAGTTATTTATTAGATAGAAAATTCAACCATCCAGAGTTGACCCTCAATTTCACCATAGCTGCTGGCTAGCGCAATAATCACACAGAGTGATTATTTATCTGGAGGTGACACGGTGACAACTATGACAGTTTCTGCAGCCATAGAATTGAGAATTGGCCATGTTGTGGAGGTAGGAAAAATGTAGGTCTTTCACCTCACTTCCTAAGGAACCTAGGGCCATGGTACATGCTTGATCACATGGCCATAATGGATCTGAGCTGGACATTTTCGCCACAGGGTTTCCAGTTCACTCAGTTCTAATTGACCATATCATTAAAGTGCTCTTGGAGCGTGAGCATTTTTCCTTTGAAAAGTCCAGGCTGCCTCACTGGTACTTAATAAAGGGAAAAGATAAGCCACTTTTAAGTGGTTGAAAAATGAAGGATCAGGCACAGTTATCTAATTATTGAACATAAGACAAATCTTTACATGTTCCTCTTTTACTTTGGCCTTCTAACTTTATGTAGGCAGCATAGTTATCCGCGAAGTTCAAGTAGGAAGGTAAAACCCCATAAGTCTGTTTGAGTGGAGTTCTTCTGTACGTAGTAAGCATAGATATATCATATATTAGTTTGGGGACTAACATGCTGCTTTCCTTCTCATCCTAATGTCACATCACCTTCTCTAAGTTCAGCATGTGTTTTACTCTTACAAACACAGCTAATTTATTCCTTTTCCTAACTTTATTCTTACCTAGCAAATGAATCGCAAGCCAGAACAGTTACAAACATTGCCCTTGGTTCAGACACTAAAAGTATTAAAACATCCAAAGAGTCACAAATTAAAACAACCTGTGAAGTAAGGAGAGAATCATCAAAGAAAACAGCAAGCTTGTCGTTCACTTCATGTCAAAGCCCCCAAGAAGCGGAGGAGCCAGGGAGGCCAGCGTTCTCACCCAGCGCCACACAGGTGGACAGAAGGACGAGAGAGAACCCGACCGCCCACTTTTCGCAAGAAGCTGCCCCAGAGACAATTGTGTCTAAAGCCTGCACCTTTTCCCTATATAATAAAAGCTGTTTTGAGTTGAGGACTCTTTGTTTTGCTCCTTACCGTGTAATCAGACTTTGCGTAGTCTCAAGTTTTAAAGGTGGCCCAGATGAAAGGCATATTTACTAAGCAGGAAACACTTAATTCTGCAGGAACACCTGAGAATAGCCCTCGGCAAAAGGCGGCAAGTTAGAAAATGCATGTTCCTTCTAAATGTGATTCCATCTCTTAGCAAGTGTTCCATTGATAGGACTTTTTTTTTTTTTAAAAGAGAATATTCCGTTAGTTTGTGGATTGCTTTTTGGAATGCATGTACAGGCATGGGGAATTATGAAACTAAAAGTGGAACTTTCACAGAGAACCTAAAATAAAAATGTTTCAAAATCTTTCTGCCAGCATTGTCATGTACTTTTATCAGCTCATCGATTTGACTGGCATGGAGTTTTTGGGTGCACTTGGGGGATATAGTTTTCTGTTACTAGAATAAAGAAAAAAATTATAATTGTATGAATATATGAATTGAGGCAGAAGGTATATTGGATTAATCATTAAAATCCTCTTTATATGTTTTCCCATTTTAGCGCCAGAATCCATTTTGCACGGGAGGATTGAACAGGAGATTGAGGTGGAGATGAAAGGTATTGTTACATTGGATGTGAGATTTAAGTAGAAATTCCGAAGGATTAATAGAATCCTTGACCTGCCTACTTTCTCTTAGGAATATTGAGAAAAATGACATAGATGTACAAATATATCTCTTAGAGTATATATTACTATGTCGCATGCCTGGTTTAGAATGCTGATGGTTACATGCATTTCACAGTAATTTGTTTGATGGTAATTTAAAGTCTTGTATTTAAAATTTATCAGCCATATTCAACTTCGTGTTTGCAGCCATTTTCATGAGTGTGTATTAGAAAAAGTTGTCATCTTAATGCATGAAATCAATTAGTAGAACTTTGTTTTCAAAGTCACAGCAAGTTAAACTGAACAATAGGCAATCACCTAGCTGTCAGTCTCAGAATGCAATGTCATGAATGAATTATGATGATTGAAATGCTACTTTATTTAGGATGTGTGAAAATGTTACATTCCCATTCTGGTTTACACTTCATGCACATACATCATTTTAACATTGATCTGTCTCTTACACTGGCTTGCAGATAGCTGCCTTACGTGATCCTTATTGCCTGCTTTTCTTTGTGTAACATTGTGACCTTATGGCTGTATTAGTTCGAATAAACGCCTTCTCATTTTGTTTTAGCTAATTACTTATGGTTAAAGTTCTTGTAGATATTTTTAAACAGTTGATGCTCAAAAATATAATAATTTAATCAAACAATCAAAAGGATCAGAAAGGGCGTTTATTCCACTCTCTGCAAGTCAGGTAAGATTTTCCTCTTAGCCACCAAAAGAACAAAGATTTCCTACTCTCAAAACAAACATGCACAGGAACATGTTATTTTGAAATGCATTTTTGCTTGTTCAAGAAGAAATTTCAACAGTTTGAAGAAAAGACCAGACAACGAACGATTTTCGTGTCAGAATCTTTTAAACAGAGCATGGTGTTGCGTTTATTCGAACAAATATGGTGAGTGAATTTTTTTTTTATGGATTTGTGAGAATCTGTAGCATGCATTTTATTTTATTTCCTATTTTGCAATTTCATTCATTTTCAACTTTTTCAAATACGATGGAAAATAGTAAAATGCTTTATAATTTATTTTTTTTTTTCAGAATTGTCCTCTGAGGGGGAATCAGAACATTCAGAAAGAGATACACGTGACGCCTTTTCCGATTCTGAAGACTTAGACCACAGCTCCATGGCTGCTAAACGATATGCAAGTAGAATATCATCTACGAGCTCCTGGCCCGAATATTTCAAGCCTTCTTTTACCCAAAAACTTGCATTTCAATATGTTTTAGAGGGCGAACCCGTTGTTTTCATGTGTAAATTAATTGCCTGTCCAACTCCAGAAATGACTTGGTTTCATAATAACCGACCTATCCCAACAGGTCTTCGACGGGTTATAAAAACTGAGAGTGATTTACATCATCACTCTTCCAGCTTAGAGGTTAAAAGTGTCCAGCACAGAGATTCTGGAAGTTATAGATTATTGGCAGTTAATAGCGAAGGGTCTGCTGAATCAACGGCATCCTTGCTTGTTATGCAAAAAGGGCAAGATGAGAAATGTTTAGAATTTCTGAAAAGGGCAGAACAGACACATGAAAATATGGAGGCTGTAGCTGAAAGGGGGGAAGACAGAATAAAGGTGGGCCTGAGGTTTACTGGCTCTCCCTTTAACAAAAAACAAGATGTAGAACAAATGGGATTGATGCGAACTATACACTTTAAGACAGTAAGTCCGGGCAAGAAAACTGACTTTCTGTATGATGAAGAATATTTAGAAAGCAAATGGCTTAATGTAGGCGAACGCTTCCTGGACGAGGAGACCAAAATGAAGTTGCAACGTTTACGGGAGGCTAGAAAAATCTTAATGGAGAAAAAGAAATTATCTCTTTCAGAAATGTCATCAGAAATCAGCTCAAGAACTCTGAGAAGTGAAGCTGGCGATAAAGACATTCTATTCTCCAGAGAGATAGAAAGCAGGTCTGTATCTGATCTGGCCGAAAGTAGGGATAAGGTAGATCATTCAAGCGAGGGTATTGTCCCAAACCCACATGTCCTTTCTAATCAAATGGATCAAAATGTAGCATCTGGGGAACCTCCCAGAAGCTTTCAAACTACTGTTGTTGAAGAAATTCTCCAGACTGAAATAAGAATGAGCCAAGAGGCATTTCTAAGAGAAAATCTACAAAAAGACCATTTATATGGTCAGATTCTAGTAAGTGAGGATACCCAAGCAAGAGAACCACTTGGAGAAATTATGACCAAAACTGAAATTGGAGAGTCCTCTAGAACTATCACCATTGTAAATAAGAACGAGGAAATCTATGAGACTCCTGAAAAGGTGCCCCACGTTATTATGCCACATGCCAGCGAATCTTTTGGTGCAGTTATAAATGTTGAAGAAAATGAAGACCAAGATAGTGTGAGAATAAGAAAGGATAATTTGAGAGAATTACAGCACTCTACGTACACAAAAGTTGATGAATTCAAATCTGAACAAGAAGAAAAAATCACACAATTTTATGAAAGTCCTTTCCAAAAACATCCACAGCATTGCCCACCTTCGTTTCTTCAAGAAATTGAATCTCAAGAAGTTTATGAAGGGGACAGTTGCAAATTTGTGTGTCATTTTCAAGGATATCCTCCACCCATAGTGACGTGGTATAACAATGATATCCCAATCCCCCGGAACCGAGGCTTTATCTCTCAGACCTCGGAAAACTATTCAATATTAACTTTTTCTTCTGCTCTTCCTCGAAACGAAGGTTCTGTTACCTGTGTGCTGTTTAACCAATATGGAACAGTGAAAACCACTGGCATACTTAGAGTGAAAGCAAAACAAGGGCACGGTGTTGAAGCACACAGAGTCCCAGTGTTTCACGAGTACGTGGATGAGGAAGAGGAGCTGGCACTGGTGTTTGACCAAACAAAAGGCATTCATTCGTCTTTGAGACAAAAGGGCCAAACGAATCTCCGTATGTTACACACTAACCCCCCATGTCCTCCTCCCTCTGCAGACGCAGAATTGCTTTCCTTCCCTGTAGAAATTCAGATAACAGCAGCTACTCCTACCCCAGAACAGGATAAAGACTCAGGAGAATTGTTTCACCCTGAGGAGCTGGGAGCTGAAGCAACACCTCGAGCTGAGGCTTCGCAGTCACCAAAACACAAATTTATATTTTCGTCTGATATTACTAACGAGCCACCGAAGATGTTACAGGAAATGCCGAAGCATATCAGATGTGGGGAAGGGGGATCCATAATACTTGAATGTTTATTGTCTGGTGAGCCTAAGCCAGTTGTAACATGGTTTCAAAATGGAGTCATGTTAAAGCAGAACCAGAAGTTTCAGTTTGAAGAAGCTCATTTTAGCCACAGATTATATATTAATGACCTCAATTCTCACGATTCTGGAAAATATAAATGTGTGGCTGAGAACAATTCAGGAACAGCTGAGAGTGTTTCAGATCTGACAGTGGAGCCTGACCCTCTCAGGGAGTATAGTCAATTGGGAAATATTGGTGGAATTTATGCAAAATATTTCAAAGACGAACAAATTCAGGGAGAATCTGAAAGGGTGCATTTTTATGGTTATCTACCTGGTCCTTTTATTCCCCCATCCAATATAAAAGAGCGTTCTATAAGGGAATGTTTTCAAAGCTTTGAGACAACTGAACAGATAGACCAGAAAAGCCAAGTTCGTTGCACATATTCCAGGGAAAAACTACCTAGATTTATGTGGGGTGCTTCTAGAGCCACAAAAATCAACAAGCCTATCATTGCCCAACTCGTACAATGTCAGGGTATGGGGAAAGAGGGACGTGTAAGTGAAAAATCAAAACTGTACCAAGCAGAGGGTACTGTTTATCCATTTGTTGAGGATATCAGTGAAGTTAAAAAAGTTAGAAAAGAGGCAAAAAATGATTTCAGAAAACTTGAAGCAGAAAGGGAAGATGTGCAAGAATATGCCCAACGTGACTATTTTGCAAATATCTCTGAGAGACCTTCTGATTGTTATGATACAAAAGATTCCTCTATCACTGCGTATGAAGAACCCCTGGGTGAAGAAAGCTATTACCCAGGAAAAAAGGTGAAGCATAAAATCATTGCATTTGAAAAGTTACAACGTGTAGAAAAAGGACTTCTAGAAAAAAGACTTCCCAAGAAATTTGTCAATCCTCCTCAAAGGAAGCGTGGTGACAGAGACTTTCCATTAAAGCCAAGTGTTTCAAGATCAGGTAACCTACATCAGGCAGAGACAATGTCTCCAAATGCTGAACCAGATTCCTCTGACATTGAAATGAATTTAAAGTTGCTTTCTTCTCAAACTCTTACGGAATATAAAGTACAAGAGAGGGAACAACCAAAAGAAATAGGTCTCATAGATCAGCCTGCAATTTCAGAAAGGACGGAACATGAAGCACCTATTACATTTGACTTAAAGCAATTCCACCCTCAAATAGAAAATGAAAATATAAAATTTCAGGCATTAGATGGCAGTCAACCAGAAGCATATTTAAAAATCCAACATCCTGATCCTGAAATAGCTGATGCTGAGAACATTGTATTTGATCTAAAACAAATGTATTCTCATATAGGAGATCCAGTGAAGGAGTTTCAAGGGCAGGAAACTAGGCAACAGGAAACACTTTATGAAGAAGAAATTGCTGGCACTGGAACATTTCAATCTGAAACACAAAATACTTCTAAAAGTGTACAAAATAACATATTCACCAATCCAGAAATTCCTTCCAGTCAGGGGTTTTCAGGTAGGACTATGATGGAGAAAAGCCATTCGGATGAAAATACCTTTTATTTGGAAAAACGTACACAGGAACAGAATTTAGAAATTTCACATACTGATATTTCCCTTAAATCCTTCTCTGAAGAAACCCACAGTGAATCATGGGCCTCACTTGAAACCTCGTCTGCTGCTGTAGGAGAAATGAATATTTCTGAGGAAAAAAGTTCCCTAGAAAATGGAGATGGAAGTTTCATTTCACATTTGAAAAAAGCAGCAAGCGAGGAAAAGCTTTTAGAGGTTTGTGAAATGGAAGAAGAACATATTTTGGAACCAGAGTTGGCCTCATTTCAAAAGCAGGGTGGCGGGACACAGGGATATGTCACTGGAATTTGGGGAGACCACAAGGGTGATGATGATCACGAGGCAGCCACACCCCATAGAAAAGTCTCCTTGACTCAGTGCTTTCCACTCTTGACAACCGAGGAACAGCAGAATCCAAAGGAACAAACAAGTGAAGAAAGTGATGCCTTTGGAAAAGAAAAATGTTGTGAAGAAGTTCAAGTTCAGAATGAAACTTCTTTCTCCGCTACTCAAAGAGGAAAGATAGAAACTTGTTTTTCCGAAAATCTTCCTAAATCGGATGAAGCACATACAGCAGAAGTAACGGACTCTGAGACCTCCCTAGCACAATATTTACTTGCTGCTGGAAAGCACCAAGTTCCTGACGTGAAAGACACCAAACGCAAGGCAAAGCATGTTCAGAGTGAATCAGTCACGTCAATGGAGGTTGAAGAAGTAACTTTCAGCACTGTGTATGAATATTACAACCAACAACAGGAAACATTAGGTCGCCCATTTTCTCCTGAATCTGATGTTTCGATTGAGGTGGCAAGTACAAGCAGTGAAGAGATCTCTGAGTTAGATCAGTTTTATACACCTCCGTCCTCCGTTGAGCATTTTGAAACTCCAAAGTCTCCTGATTTATATTTTACTCCTTCAGATACAACTAAACAACCCTCAACAAATTCAGGAGGTGAAACTGTTGAAAGAACCACACCGTTAGAAGAAGCTGCCGAAAGGTACTCAACACCTTCCGAAGGCGAGGTAGCAGAGAGATATTCCACACCCCCAGGGGAGGCACTAGAGAGATATTCTACACCCCCAGGGGAGGCACTAGAGAGATATTCTACACCCCCAGGGGAGGCGCTAGAGAGATATTCTACACCCCCAGGAGAGGCGCTAGAGAGATATTCCACACCCCCAGGAGAGGCAGTCGAGAGATATTCTACACCTTTAGGAGGAGAAATGGTTGAAAAATATTCTATTCCTACTGGAGGACCAAACCCTACTGGACACTTTAAAGGATACCCATCAAAAACAGAAAGGAAGGACAGTACACCAAATGAACATTTCCATACACCTTCAGAAGAGAGAAGTTCAGCTTATGAACTATGGCGTTCCGATTCATTTGGCACACCCAATGAAGCCATTGAACCAAAAGACAATGAAATGCCCCCTTCTTTCATTGAGCCTCTGACCAAAAGGAAGATATATGAGAACACAACGTTAGGCTTCATTGTTGAAGTTGAGGGCATTCCAGTTCCTGGTGTGAAATGGTATCGAAATAAATCTTTGCTAGAGCCAGATGAAAGAATCAAAATAGAAAGGGTGGGTAATGTGTGTTCTTTGGAAATTTCTAACATTCAAAAAGGAGAGGCAGGAGAGTACATGTGCCACGCAGTAAACATCATAGGGGAAGCAAAGAGCTTTGCCAGTGTAGACATAGAACCGCAGAAGGAAAGAGCGGTGGCTCTCCCACCTCCAGTAACACATCAGCATGTCATGGAGTTTGATTTGGAAAACACTGCATCATCCAGAACACCTTCTCCTCAAGAAATTGTTCTGGAAGTGGAATTAAGTGAAAAAGATGTTAAAGAATTTGAGAAGCAAGTGAAAATAGTCACAGTTCCTGAATTTACTCCTGATCATAAAAGCATGATTGTGAGTCTGGATGTTCTACCATTGAATTTAGCAGATCCAAGTATGGCTTCAAGGGAGGAAGACAACAAAGATTTAAAAATTGATTTAGAGGTATTTGAAATGCCTCCTCGCTTTATAATGCCTATTTGTGATTTTAAAATTCCAGAAAATTCAGACGCTGTGTTCAAATGTTCGGTCATAGGCATCCCTAGCCCCGAAGTTAAATGGTATAAAGAATATATGTGCATTGAACCAGATAACATCAAATATGTGATCAGTGAGGAGAAGGGAAGTCACACCCTTAAAATTCGAAATGTGTGTCCATCTGACAGTGCGACATATAGGTGCAGAGCTATCAATCGAGTAGGAGAGGCTATCTGCCGGGGATTCCTCACCATGGGAGATTCCGAAATGTTTGCTATGACGACAAAGAAAAGTAAAGTGACTTTAAGCAGTGTGAAGGAAGAATTGGTCCTAAAGAGCAAATATTCAGGCAGCTTTTTTGAATTTCAGGTGGTCGAAGGGCCTCCCAGGTTTATCAAAGGTATTTCTGACTGTTACGCACCTTTAGGTACTGCAGCTTATTTCCAGTGTTTAGTTCGTGGCTCTCCAAGACCCATGGTTTACTGGTACAAAGATGGGAGATTGGTGCAAGGTACAAGGTTTAGTGCTGAGGAAAGTGGCATAGGATTTCACAACCTATTTATAACAAGCTTAGTGAAAGATGATGAAGGCGAGTACAGGTGTGTAGCTACAAATGAGTCAGGAATGGCGGAGACCTGTGCGACCCTCACACTAACTTAGTTTCCCACACAATGTTTCAGTGCCTCAGTAATTATTAAATCGGTTCAAATGCTCCCAGATTTTCCAACCTGTATCAATCCAATAAATTTCCAAATAGGTCTACTACTCGATTTGAATTCAATATGTGGGAAACTCCTGGGAAAACAGGTTCTCTCTGGAGAAATCTCATGTTTGTAATACGTGTAAATATTCTGTCATCTACACTGTGGAACTATCACTGTGTCAACTATGTTGTGAATCATCAAGCACAATTAAATATCTCTGTGGCTACCCGAATGTTTGTACTGCTGCTTTACCCTCGTTCGTCCTCCGCAAAAGAGCCTCAGTAGAATGCATTCTCTTTTAGCAGATATGCTATTTAAGTAAAGTAAAACACAAGATGGAAGACTGTGTCACATGACCATGTGGACAAATCGGTAAGGTAAATCTCCCCTCTGCTCTATCAGTCATTTTTGAAATTATAACCCTTTTGCATTCACATCCATCCGTACTGACTTGGACTTAGAATAGACAAAACAAACAACAGAAACCAGCTTCAGCCGGTTGATAATGAATTCTATAATCTGTTTTATGTTGCAATCTTAATATCTTTGTTTGGCTCTTTTACAGATATTTTCAGTGTTAATATCCCTCTTCTTAAATATTTTAACTCTTGCTGGTTTTGAAGGGACCAATGGTGCTTTCTTTTTTGGGTAGAGTTCATCTAGACATTTGCAAAATATACAAAGAAAGATCTTTCCACTTTGGGGGACACCCCATTTTCTCGATTTTTAAAATGGCATCAAGTGTCAAATACAGCATTCGATATTGGCCTGGGGTGGGGAGTAGGCGGGAAACTACTATATTACAATTATACAGAAATTTTACTTTATTTTTTTAAATGTTTTATTTATTTCTGAGAGAGAGACAGACAGTGTGAGCAGGGGAGAGTCAGAGAGAGAGGGAGATACAGAATCTGAAGTAGGCTCCAGGCTCTGAGCTGTCAGCACAGAGCCCGATGTGGGGCTCAAACCCACGAGTTGTGAGATCATGACCTGAGCTGAAGTCAGACGCTTAACCAGCTGAGCCACCCAGGCGCCCCTATACAGAAATTTTAAACCACAGGCCAATTTCAGAATCTTTAAAATTAGAAAAAAAAGAAGGGGAGACATTTTTAGTAGTGAGCAATATGGTAATTTGTATTTCAGGTTATGCAAATAACAAGATATTCAGCTTTCCCGTCATTTTTACTGAATTTCATTTTTAAAACTAGAAATTCCTAAGTATTCAAATTTAGGATGTATATATGTTCCTAAAGTAACTTTGTTTTTCAAAATTGTAATTCTAGTAAATTCAAAAAATTCTTAACAATGTATCTATGTTATCACTGTGAACCTGAATCTTTGTACATAAGATGTAATAAATATTTAAAAATTCAGTTTTCTTAACTGAAAATGAAGAGTTGGACCAGAGGACCTCAGAGGTGATTGTTCAACTCTGTGATTCTGTGTGGTTCCAGTGATAACTTTTCTTGACACAGTTTAGGATAATTTTAGTTTTGCAACAAATGAGAAAAACAATAGAATATAGTACTGAAGTTGTGAATATTTCCTCTGTCTAACTCTAAATTACTTACTGTTACCTAATAGCTGTATTTGTCCCCTTCAATAACCAAGTGTTATATACCATGATCATATTAAACATATTGCTTTTAATTCTAAAAAATTAAACAATTTAAATTTAATATTCCAAAGAATTCATATATTCAATTCTATTTATGTTTCTTTCCTCTATCAATTTTTATCCCCACAGTAGGATTCCCTTAAACTCTTCCAAATTAAAGAAGCAATTGAGAGAATGTGCAGAATATAGATAGAGCAGTCAGGCTTTACATCCCTCCCTGACTAAGTCCTCCCCTCCTCCCACACACACCCCAAACATTTGTTTTACCTGTTTTGAGTCACCATAACTCATCCAGATATACTGTTGTGGAACAATAGTTTCTGTCTCAACCAGTGAGCACACAATATCTGTGGTACTAAGTATGGGTATAACGTATTATATCACATCATCAATCCCGGAAATAAAACTAATTCTATAGTTCAGGGACTTAGGAATTTATTCTACTCCTAGTTACAAAATGGATGTTTCAGTAAATTAGAAATTCAGATCGTGACAAACATGGCAATAGCTGGCACAGTGGCAAGGCAGTTCAAAATCTGTTTCAGGAAGGAAGGAAGGATGGATGGATGGATGGATGGATGGAAGGAAGGAAAGAAGGGAGGGAGAGAGGGAGGGAGGGAGGAAGGGAGGAAGGGAGGGAAAAAACATTTTATCGAATTGACAGGAAGGAAGAATTTGATTTTGCTCACTAGAATTCTTGTAGTCTCATATGCATTGAACATGAGGATATTCAGAATAACAATGACTGAATAAAGAAAAATAAGTCTTGGCTTACTTGTGGTAGATAATTAAATAGAATTTTGTTTCTGAGTCAATGGCACATAACAAAAGCCTGAAATATTAATTTCTCTGATGCTGGATAAAGAATTCATTGCATTACATGTACTAGAGTTTAGACATAATTATTAGCTGCTACTACTACATGTATTTTTAACTATACCTTTCATGTTTGAGCACATTTGAATTTTATTTACTGTATTTACTGAATTTTTATTTACTGAATTTTAACACCATGTTAGAAGGGAAAACAGCTGAAGATATTTCAACATATTAGTGAGTTGGGGTAATTTAACTATATTCACATTCATTCCCTTTCCAGGTATTTTGGGAGTTCAAGTGAAGGGCAAGTGGGTATGAGTAATACGTTACAAATTAAATGTAAAGTTAAGTGGTAGCCATTAGTGTATGAAATTAATCAATGGTTTTCTGGCTTACTAATTGAAAAAGTAAATAACTGAGTATGTATTCTACATGCTCTAGATAACGTTTACCAGGACATTTATAGTCAACCAACAGTCGAGTCATGCCTTCTAATCCTTCCACACCAGAACAGAAAGGAATTAAGGCCTGACTATATCATATGCAAGGCGAGTGAACTAATAAAATAATAATACTGCTTTGGGGGAAGGTAATAAAACTATTATTAACAGAGCTGTTCTACATTCCTAACAGATTTAAGGAAAGCGAATTCCTTGTTATCAAATTAAGCCTTTAATCCTGTCCTCCATGATTCTGTTTAAAGAATATCTGTTACTCACTCTTTTGTTTTTCTGTTCCATAAGGCTGTATAGGTATTTCTCACACAATAAAGTTCAATCCGGTTTTTAATGTTGGAGTTGTTTTCTTTTATTTCTGATTCTCTCATTTTCTTGACAACAAAAGCCTTATAAATCTTTGTTAAAATAATATGGCAATTTATATGGCAAAAGGCGGCCTGAATTTCTAGGAACCGAAAGAGGTGGTTCTCTTACAAATTCAAATTAAGTGTTTCCTGTGGCCTCTTATTTTTTTTTTTAATATTTTTTTTATTTATTTCTGAGAGAGAGAGAGAAACAGCGTGAACAGGGGAGGGTCAGAGAGAGAGGGAGCCACAGAATCGGAAGCAGGCTCCAGGCTCTGAGCTGGCAGTCAGCACAGACGCCGACGCGGGGCTCGAAGGCACAAACCACGTGATCATGACCTGAGCCGAAGTCAGACGCTTAACGACTGAGCCACCCAGGCGCCCCTGTGGCCTCTTATTTTTAAGAATAGCTTCAGTTTATAAGCAGGAACTGAAACAGAGGTTTTATTTTGGAAATCATCAGTCTTCACTTTGACAAGAAATATCATTCTTAAGAAAATTCTTAAATATAAAGAATTATCCTAGATCTTTTTAGAAATTGATTTAAATAATCCTGGATTCTTTTATTATAAACATACAAGCAGCAGTTTTTCAAACTTTATATCACAAAGAGAAACTCATAAAACAGCATTAAAATTTATAAACTCTAACACAAGTGATGTGGATTGAAAGTTGCATCGGCATAGTATATAATGTGATATCATGAGCTAAGGTTAAAAATTTAGAAATGTGCTTTTTGATAAATCTCAAGATAATCTAGTGGTTCCAGGAATAAAGCAAAAGGTGGCCACCAGCTGGTACATCATCCTTGACTTCTATATTTTTGTTGTTGTTAAATAAAATTGATAGTAAAATAATAATCGTTTTTCCCCATACAGAGTTTTCTAGTTTTCTTCTGTCTGCTGAAGAAGAAGGATTCCAAACCTATAGCTCTGGCCTTCAATTATCTAATAGGAAGGAAACACTTGAACCTTTGTCTGAACCTCCAGTTCATTCAACGAAATTTGATTCCAAAGAGGAAGGCCATGTTCCAGTTTTCATCAAAGAAGTGTCAGATGCTGAAATAAGCATAGGGGATGTGGCTAAACTATCTGTTACTGTCACTGGCATTCCCAAGCCTAAAATTCAGTGGTTCTTTAATGGAGTGATGTTAATCCCTTCTGCTGACTACAAGTTTGTTTTTGATGGTAATGATCATAGTCTGATTATTTTGTTCACCAAATTTGAGGATGAGGGAGAGTATACATGTATTGCCAGCAATGAATATGGACAGACAGTATGCAGTGCCTATCTAAAAGTAAGTTCTAAAGGAGAGGAGCACAAAGAGACAGAACCAGAACCGGTGAAAAAACTTCTGGACAAGTTTGAAGGTCCCTGTCCTCCTTACTTCATTAAGGAGTTCAAACCAATTCACTGTGCTCATGGGCTTCCCGCCATCTTTGAGTACAGGGTACTTGGAGAGCCTGCACCCACTGTTTTGTGGTTCAAAGAAAACAAACAGCTTTGCACCAATGTTTATTACACCATCATTCATAATCCTGATGGTTCCGGGACGTTCATCGTCAATGACCCTCAGAGGGAAGATAGTGGCCTCTATGTCTGTAAAGCAGAGAATATGTGGGGTGAGTCCACCTGTGCCGCAGAGCTGCTCGTGCTTCTGGAAGACCCGGATGTGACTGATGCTCCCTGTAAAGCAAAGCCCACACCAGAGGCTACAAACGGTTTTCCGCCGATGTTATTAAAGGATCCTGCCATTGAGGCATTTGACTCAGAGCAGGAAATTGCAGCTTTTGTAAAGGATACCGTTGTGAAAGCTGCTTTAATTGCAGAAGAAAACCAGCAGCTTTCTTATGAGCATATTGTTAAAACCAAAGAACTGAGTAGCCAAGTTACTTTAGTGGCTGAACAATTGCAATCCACAGTCACGTTGGAGCAGAATATGCCTCATGCAGACAGCACCAGGGAACTTCTTTCCATCGATGGCACTCTTTGTGTTCAGTCTCTCAAGGAACCATCTCGCAGTTTACAGCCACCGGTTGTCCAGGCCCAGAAAACCCTCCCCAAAGAAGATAGCCTGATGCTTCAAGAGCCAGAGTCACAGGTGGTCCTATCAGATACTGAAAAAGTCTTCCCAAGTGCTCTGTCCATAGAGGAAATTAGTTCATTAACAGTGGAGCCTCTGAAAACATTATTAGCTGAACCTGAAGGGAGTTATCCACAGTCTTCAATCGAAGCAGCTCCAGCCCATTCATATCCAACCTCTGTGGCTGAGGAAGTACTTTTACCAAAAGAAAAGACAGAATCTGCAGTGGATACTGGGCAAAGAGTGACTCAGCAAGAGCAGGAGGCACAAAGCGCTCCCATCCTGAGTCAGAGCTTAGCTGAGGGCAGCATGGAATTTCTCAAGGGTCCTGACGTTACAATCTCTGAGGTCAGCTGTGAGCGCCAGATCCCTTCAGAACACACCTGCTCAGAAGGTGAAATTTTGATGGAAAGTACAGATCAACTGGAAAGTGCAGTGCAAGATCTTGCAGACAGGACTGAGGAAGGCAAGTCCTTGAGGTTTCCAGTCGCATGTGAGGAAAAGCAGGTACTGCTCAAAGAAGAGCATTCTGACAACCTGGCAGTGCCCCTGAACCAAACCAGTGAATGTAAAAAAGAGCCCATGGTGATATACGGTGTGCAGGAGGTGCAGGGAAGTGACACTCTTTGTAAGGAAAGTTTGCTTTCCGGAATTCCAGGAGAAGAACGATTGAGCCTTAAAACTCACATCCGCAGGGCTTTGCAAGCAGCAGTGGCCAGTGAGCACCCGAGCCTTTTCTCTGAATGGTTAAGAAACATTGAAAAGGTGGAGGTCAAGGCCATAAACTTCACCCAAGAGCCCAAACGCATTATGTGCACCTACCTTATTACCTCAGTGAAGACTCTAACAGAAGAATTAACCATTGCTATTGAAGGCATTGATCCTCAAATGGCTAACTTGAGAACAGAACTTAAGGATGCTTTGTGCTCTATTATATGTGAGGAAATAAACATCCTCACAGCTGAGGATCCCAGAATGCAGAAAGGAGGCAAAATAGGCTTGCAAGAAGAAATGGGTCCTTTTTCAGATTCACAGAATGTTGAAGCAATCAGAGAACCAGAAGTTGAGTCTAAATATCTCGTCTCTGTGGAAGAGGTCAGCTGTTTCCGTGTGGAAAGTCAGGTCAAAGTTGCAGAGACCACACCTGTCCCTGATGAGGTTGCTTCAGCTGCTAGCCCTGATGAAAAACAGGATGAGACACCAAAGCCATCAGAGGAAAAAGGGAAGTCCCCTGGAAGTGGTACTGGGGAGGTTGACGTCGGAAAAGGACAGGAAGATGAGGGTAGCTTAGTCCGAGAGGATGATCCTCTCATTCACACGCCCTTGGTGGACACTACTGTGGAGGAAGGTGACCCTGTCAACCTCACGTCTTCCATAACAAATGCCAAAGAGGTGAATTGGTATTTTGAGGGTAAACTGGTGCGTTCAGATGAAAAGTTCAAGTGTTTACAAGATCAAAATACATACACGCTAGTAATCGACAAAGTAAATACAGAAGAACATCAAGGAACATATACCTGTGAGGCCCTGAATGAACACGGAAACACAGCAACTGCAGCAAAACTCACTGTAGTCAAAAGAGGTTGGATTTTAAGGATGAAGTGGGTTGCGCTCTAACACTCACTGGATCGTAATGTTTTAGTTTTCATCACTGAGTTTTCACTTACCTTCCTCTGCCAGGGTGCAATTTGTGTAGAGTAAGAGTGACATCACAGACATAATCATGGTTATTAATTCTCCTTTTTCCTTACTGCCTTGCAGGGTAGTACATCATCATCTCTACATTGCTATTTATTTTTAAAATAAAATGTGTTTTCATATTTTTCATGATACTGACAGGTTTTTTAGTTTATATTTACTTCAAAATATTTTAATAATATGTAACAAAAGCTGTCAGCAAACACCTCGCTCCTCTGAAATTGCCGGTCACATCCCTAAACTCAGAATAACCATGATTAATTGTCCATTTGTGTTTTTCATTTTTTCTTTTTTGATGTTGTTTCATTTCATCACTGTATGTAGTGTATCACATTTTGAAATGCTATTCACAGTGTTCTTAGCCAGCATGGTATATTTAAAGAATATATCATGTTATGCATGTAAGCCCAGAGCATCACCTTTTAATCATTTTTTTTCACAATTCACAGCAAAGTAACGATTGAAGACGTTAAAAGCTACTTATTATCTTCTTTTACCTTCAGCAATTGTTCTCATTTTCCAGTCACTTGTCTTAAACTGCTGCCATCCATCTCACCAATTTCAACTGTTTTACTTCATTAACAGCAACAGAAGTTAGAAGAAAACTGCGGAGGGCCCGGTAAGGAAACATGCTAATGGACTCTGCTTCCCTTTGCAGCTGCCCCAGTGATCAGAAGGAGAATCGAGCCCCTGGAAGTAGCTCTGGGCCACCTGGCCAAATTCACCTGTGAGATCCACACTGCCCCCAATGTCCGCTTCCAGTGGTTTAAAGCTGGCCGAGAAATTTATGAAAGTGACAAGTGTTCTATCCGATCTTCAAATTATGTCTCCACCCTGGAAATCCTGAGAACACAGGTTGTTGACTGTGGCGAGTACACCTGCAAGGCTTCCAATGAGTACGGCAGTGTCAGCTGTACAGCCACCCTAACTGTGACAGGTAAATGACACACTTCGAGGTGGTTGTCCTATTTCATACTATTGCCTATTTTGCTTTTTGTACAGGTGCAGGATGTCCTACCAACTGGAGAGACCAATAGCCAAGTTATAACATGGTGGCTAGGTACTGCAGAGTCTATGTGGGACAGGAAATCATTATTTAGAGTCATATTTCTAAGAGCAACTAAAGAAAAAAATAACATTATTTTGAAAACAACGTCAAGGAATCAAATGACCAGTGGCACCTGAAACCTTGGTTTTGGGTGTTATTTTGTTCATTCTCTTGTTTTAAAAAATGACTGGCATTGCAGAAGTGCCTTGGAAGTGCCTCATGGCCTGGCGTGGCACTTACTATGAAAAATTTCAGAATACTTTGGTGCTACTAAAAAATAAATAATGTCCCAATGTATTTAATCATTTGGAACCAGTTAACCAATTAAGAACAGAATTACAAACTGAAAAAAGCCAAAGCATAAGATGAAAGTTAGATCCTAATAAAAGACAGGGAGTTCTACAGGACTACACACTAGGATTTTCACCCTAGGCTTTCCTATTAATTTAAAAATAAGGGCAACTTATATAAATGTTCCGTTCTCAATTTCCTAATTGACCAACAGGATAGCTTCTGAGTAGTTAATGCTCATCGAGTGTTTGAATTCCCTCATTAGTGAAGGAAAGGAAAGGAAAGGAAAGGAAAGGAAAGGAAGGAAGGAAGGAAGGAAGGAAGGAAAGAAAGAAAGAAAGAAAGAAAGAAAGAAAGAAAGAAAGAAAGAAAGAAAGAAAGAAAGAGAAAGAAAAGAAAGGGAAAATGTGTAGCATTTTCCCTTTCTTTTCTGTCTCTTTTTCTTTCTCTTTTGCTTTCTCCTTCCAAGGGAAAGTGTGAATATAACCTATGGCTTAGGGGAGCGCATGGGTGGCTCAGTTGGTTAAGCATCTCACTGTTGGTTTTGGCTCAAGTCAGGATCTCAAGGTTCATGAGTCTGAGCCCCATGCTGGGCTCTCTACTGACAGTATGGAGCCTGCTTGGGATTCTCTCTCTCCTTCTCTCTCTCTCTGCCCCTCCCTCGCTTGCTCTCTCTCTCTTTCAAAGTAAATAAATGAACATTAAGAAACAAAAACAAAAAACTATGGCCTAGGGTCTAGGTAGCAATTATCTATGTTTTTGAGAGAAGCCATGCATTAAATATCTGGGTGAGACAGTCCCTTGGTCTTTTCCAAAAGAAGCCTGAGGGGAAAGGCAAAACCAGCCCATCTCTTTGACTTGGAAAAGTCAGGGTTCCCTGTAGCTTCCTCACCTCTGCAACTCTTTTACATATCAAAAAATCTGAAACTCAGATCCCTGATAACCCATCTAGTGGTTTCACTTTGTGATCAAAGAGTTTCCATGCAGCCAACTACATGGCAGTATTCTTAAGGACACTTTTGAAAACCTCTCCTCCCAAAGTAGGCCAGTTCAGTGACAAGACTAATACATGAGCTTTCAAATAATAAAAGAGAAAGATGGAGGAGGCGATTTTATTTTTAACTGAAAGAGATTCTTAGAGGCTTCCTTCAAAGTACACAATGGAAATGGGAAATTACTGGTATAAATATTTTTACAAACTTGAACTGACTTAGGGGATGAATTCAAAGTTGGGCCATTTAAGGATTTGTTGATGGTTGACATGAAGGTTAGAGAGAGTTCACAACACTAACTTGATGTTCTTATCACTTAATGTCCCTACTCTTCAGAAGAGTCAAGTACATTTTCTTTATCTTCTTTACACAGTCTTCTAATTCACAGAATTAAAATATTGGCTGAATTTCTTATCAGATAATTCAGACAACTAATCTACTAAAGTGGACAAATCTTTTAACAGTAATAAGTTGATGTTGCTGCTAGACAAAGCAACGTTTGTTCTTTCTTCTAATAGAGACATAAAGTGCTCTCTCACTCCTCTATAAAGAACTCACTCATCCCTTTCCTTGGACAAATCTTTCCATCTTATTATCTTATTTTAAACAATGTCTCATGTCTGTCTAAACATATAACTCTTCTTTTCCCTTTCTTAGAATAGTTACAAGAGCTTCTATGTGGACAAAATATAACGTTGAAAAAAAATTTCTTTTGCAGAGGCGTATCCACCAAGCTTTTAATCCAGACCTAAGTCCATTACAACTTTTGTGGGTAAGACAGCCAAGTTCCTCTGCACAGTGTTAGGGACCCCTGTGATTGAAACCATTTGGCAGAAAGACGGTGCTGCACTCTCGCCTTCCCCTAACTGCAAGATTTCAGATGCAGAAAACAAGCACATTTTAGAACTCTTGAATCTTACAGTTCAAGATAGAGGAGTTTATTCTTGTAAAGCTTCTAATAAATTTGGAGCTGACATCTGCCAGGCTGAGTTAATCATAATCGACAAGCCACATTTCATCAAAGAATTAGAACCTGTACAATCAGCTATCAATAAGAAGATCCACCTTGAGTGCCAAGTAGATGAAGACAGAAAAGTTACAGTTACATGGAGCAAAGATGGGCAAAAACTCCCCCCTGGAAAAGATTACAAGATCTATTTTGAGGATAAAATAGCATCGCTTGAGATCCCTCTAGCCAAACTAAAAGATTCGGGGACCTATGTCTGTACAGCTTCCAACGAGGCTGGGAGCAGCTCCTCTTCAGCCACAGTGACTATCAGAGGTAAGAAATGTGTGAATATTCTCTTTCACTTCCTTCTCTTTAAGGATGCTGCCGTAGAAAATCTTTGGTAAACAATGCAGCCCCTGCATTTTATTATTATTAAAATAATTTCATCCAAGAGATTGTTTGGGTTTGAGGAAATCTTGGCATTGTTGGATTTTATGTTTTCAATCATCTTTGGGAATCACTTTGGGGTTTTTTTTGTTTCTTTTTTTTTTAGTAGTTTATTGTCAAGTTGGTTTCCATATAACACACAGTGCTCATTCTATCAAGTGCCCTCCTCCATGCCCATCACCCATTTTCCCTTTTCCCCCACCCCCATCAACCTTCAGTTTGTTCTCATTTTGTTCTTTTAAAGCTGTCTGCCATTAACAAAGCTGGTTTAAAGTTTCTTCTAAGAACTTCGAGTGTCTAGGTGACCCTTGACTGTCTTTGATAAAATTGTTTTTTGTGGAAGTCGAGTTGGCTTGTGTGTATTTGTTTGCTTGTTTGTTTAACCAAGAGACTGGGAAAGTGTTTTAAAATCATGGAAACAGGGAGAGCTATTGAGTACACCATTACTCTTTCAGAAATTTCATTGACATATTTTATGTGGGTTGTGTCTTTTTGTTCGAATACGTCTACTTTTCTTTTGTGGAGTTTATGCTTCAGATATCTTTCCTTTTTCTTTTCTGTCAACTTCCTGTAGAGCCACCATCCTTTGTGAAGAAGGTGGACCCCTCTTACTTAATGCTCCCAGGTGAATCAGCGCGCCTCCATTGCAAACTGAAAGGCTCACCTGTGATCCAGGTTACCTGGTTTAAAAATAACAAAGAACTTCATGAGAGTAACACTATTCGAATGTCTTTTGTCAATTCTGAGGCTGTGCTTGATATTACGGATGTAAAAGTTGAAGACAGTGGCAATTACTCATGCGAAGCGGTGAATGAGGTTGGCAGTGACAGCTGCAGTGCTGAAATAGTTATCAAAGGTTTGTTTACTCAGAGTCCTTTGTTTTTCTGAGAAAAGATGTTCTTTTTAATTGCTGGTCACATGTTACTTATACAATGCTTTCATGCTTTTGTAGAACCTCCTTCTTTCATCAAAACTCTTGAGCCTGCAGATATAGTGAGAGGAACAAATGCCCTTCTTCAGTGTGAAGTCTCAGGCACTGGACCATTTGAAATTAGCTGGTTCAAAGATAAGAAGCAAATTCGGAGTAGTAAAAAGTACAGGTTGTTTTCTCAGAAGTCTCTTGTGTCCTTGGAGATATTTTCTTTCAATAGTGCAGACGTGGGTGACTATGAATGTGTCGTTGCTAATGAAGTTGGGAAGTGTGGCTGCGTTGCAACGCACTTATTAAAAGGTCAGTCCTTCAACATAATGATGTCTCTTTAATAAATTCTCAAGATAACTTTCCCAGCCCATGGAAGGAAAACTGGTACCTTCTCTTTTCCTAACCTTTGAAAAAACGTTTGACCTTTGGTTTAACCTGACGCCTTGGGGACAAAGCCAGTGACCTTCATCCAGTCTTTATTCTGAGATCACTAAATATTTAATCTCTGATAACAAAAGTGGGTTATGGGATAATCTGCTATAACCATTTTGTCACCTGGTAACCATGTATCTTCTGTGCTTCTTTCTCTTGGGTGGAGTTGTCGTTCTTCTTAATTTTAATTTATTCTTCTAATTGGCCAACACCATGGGATGGCAGTATTGGCAACATAAATGTAATCTAGATAAAACAACAACAACAACAACAACAACACTTAGATGTATATGGTGTTGAAAGGACTTGGGAATTGATCAGTTTTATCTGTTCTCTTTCTTTTAACTAGAACCACCCACCTTCGTAAAGAAAGTAGATGATTTTACTGCACTAGCAGGTCAAACTGTTACCTTACAAGCTGCTGTGAGAGGGTCAGAACCCATTTCTGTCACATGGATGAAAGGACAGGAGATCATTAAAGAAGATGGAAAAATCAAAATGAGCTTTTCTAATGGTGTTGCGACCCTGATAATCCCTGACGTTCAGACTAGTTTTGGTGGCAAATACACATGCCTGGCTGAAAATGAAGCCGGAAGCCAAACGTCTGTTGGGGAATTAATAGTTAAAGGTTCGTGTAGGAACAATTTTACTTAGAATCGATATTTCCATTTAAAGCGAAACCTTAATGCACTTTTTGGCATGCTAATCCTTTAATACCATTGTAGAACCTGCCAAAATCGTTGAGAGAGCAGAGCTGATCCAGGTGACAACAGGAGACCCAGCCACGCTGGAGTACACGGTCACTGGCACCCCAGAACTCAAGCCCAAATGGTACAAAGATGGGAGACCTTTGGTTGCTAGTAAAAAATATCGAATAAGTTTTAAAAACAACGTGGCCCAGCTCAAATTTTATTCAGCTGAACTGCATGATAGTGGCCAATACACGTTTGAGATCTCCAACGAAGTGGGCAGCAGCTCTTGTGAAACAACATTCACTGTATTAGGTTAGTATCTTCACAAGCCTCTGCCATGAGTTCTCTTGAAACCCCACAAATGAGCGACAATGAAGCCCCCGAGCACTTTTCCATGCTCATCTTTCTTCTCTTCTTGTGCCACGAACAGATCGAGACATCGCTCCATTTTTCACCAAACCCCTGCGCAACGTGGATAGCGTTGTTAGCAGTACCTGCAGGCTGGACTGTAAAATTGCCGGCTCCCTCCCAATGAGGGTGTCCTGGTTTAAGGATGGTAGAGAAGTAGCTTCTTCTGACAAATATAGAATAGCGTTTGTGGAAGGGACGGCCTCTTTGGAGATCAGCAGAGTAGACATGAACGATGCCGGCAATTTCACCTGTCGAGCCACAAATTCCGTGGGAAGCAAAGACAGCAGCGGAGCCCTGATTGTGCAAGGTGGGCCGGAGACTGTGCATTTCATTTTAATGTAGACGATGTTCCAGTTAGGGCTTCTTCCCTTAGATCATGCCTCTTAACTCTTAGAAATTCTTTCTTATACCCCTTCTTTAGAACCACCCAGTTTTGTAATTAAACCTGCATCAAAGGATGTTCTGCCTGGCTCAGCAGTCTGCCTGAAGAGCACCTTCCAAGGGTCCACTCCTCTGACAATCAGATGGTTTAAGGGTAACAAAGAGCTTGTTTCTGGCGGAAGCTGCTATATTACCAAAGAAGCTTTAGAAAGTTCCCTGGAACTCTATGCAGTAAAAACCTCTGATTCGGGCACATATACCTGTAAAGTCAGCAACGTCGCTGGAAGCGTGGAGTGCAGCGCAAACTTATTTGTAAAAGGTCCGCATTGTTTTCTTGATATCTTTGTGCTACCGTCATTAAAGGTTCTTTCCTCTTCCTCATGTTTCTTAATAACCTCCTTCCTTCCACAGAACCAGCCACGTTTGTTGAAAAGTTAGAGCCATCACAGCTGCTAAAGAAGGGAGATGCCACCCAACTGGCCTGCAAAGTAACTGGTACCCCTCCAATTAAAATAACATGGTTTGCAAACGATAGAGAAATTAAGGAGAGCAGCAAACACAAAATGTCTTTTGTGGAGTCCACTGCGGTTCTACAACTTACAGATGTCGCCGTCGAAGACAGTGGTGAATATATGTGTGAGGCTCAAAATGAAGCTGGCAGTGACCACTGTGGTAGCATTTTAATAGTCAAAGGTTTGTGTCCACATTGCCTCTTGTGTTACCAAAGTTGTGGCCCGTAGCATAACTTCCTCCCTTATTAACTCAAAATAATTCCTCTTCTACTGTAGAATCACCTTACTTTATCAAGGAATTTAAGCCAATTGAGGTGTTGAAGGAATATGATGTCATGTTGCTGGCTGAGGTGGCAGGCACACCTCCCTTTGAGATCACTTGGTTCAAAGACAACACAACGCTGCGAAGTGGTAGGAAGTTTAAAACCTTCATTCAGGACCATCTGGTTAGCCTGCAGATCCTCAAGTTTGTAGCCGCAGATGCTGGTGAATACCAGTGTCGGGTGACCAACGAGGTGGGCAGCATCACCTGCAGTGCCCAGGTGACATTAAGAGGTTAGTGTCAGTTCATATGATACACTGGCGCTTCTGCAGAATCAACTCTTCTTTAAAAAAAAAAAAAAAAATCCAGTTTTGCTGTCAAGCTGACATTGATTGAGAATTATTCTTCTATTAGAACCCCCAACCTTCGTAAAGAAGATCGAGAGTACCAGCTCCCTTCGAGGAGGTACAGCTGCCTTCCAGGCCACACTGAAGGGCTCCTTGCCAATCACGGTGACTTGGTTAAAAGACAACGAAGAAATCACCGAAGACAATAATACAAGAATGACCTTTGAGAACAATGTGGCTAGTCTGTATCTCAGTGGCATTGAAGTCAAGCATGATGGGAAATATGTCTGTCAGGCCAAAAATGATGCAGGAATACAAAGATGTTCTGCATTGCTCTCAGTTAAAGGTCGGTTTCAGAAAGTTTGCCATGGGTTTTCGGAACTAATGCAGATGTAAGCCGTTCAGCCGAGTGATTCACAACCCACACCTATCCCTTTGCTTTCTACAGAACCTGCAACAATCACCGAGGAGGCTGTGTCTATAGATGTCACCCAAGGAGACCCAGCCACTTTGCAGGTTAAATTTTCGGGGACCAAGGAAATTACAGCCAGATGGTTTAAGGATGGCCAAGAGCTGACCCCAGGCCAAAAATACAAAATCAGTGTCAGTGACACAGTCTCTATACTGAAGATTATTTCTACAGAAAAGAGAGATAGTGGAGAATACACTTTTGAGGTCCAGAATGATGTTGGGAGAAGCAGCTGCAAAGCTAGCATTAACGTATTAGGTCGGTATTGAAACGGGGCATCTCTGTGCTCCTCCATCTCTTACAGTTGCAGAGAAAATACAGATTGCTGGGTCGACCTAACTTTTCTTGTTGTTTTTTGCTTTTTCATTGCATAGATCTTATCATACCTCCCTCATTCACCAAAAAGCTGAAGAAAATGGACAGCATTAAAGGATCTTTCATTGACTTAGAATGCATAGTGGCTGGGTCCCATCCCATAAGCATCCAATGGTTCAAAGACGATCAAGAAATATCAGCTAGTGAGAAATACAAATTCTCTTTCCATGACAATACTGCCTTCTTGGAAATCAGTCAGCTGGAAGGTTCAGACAGCGGGACATACACTTGTTCTGCCACTAATAAGGCAGGACACAACCAGTGCAGTGGCCATCTTACAGTCAAAGGTTGGCATTTTTTTATCTCCACTTATCAAGAACTTCTTGCTCTCTCATTTCTTAATCCTCACCGTTATTGCTCCATTCCAAAATAAACCGTCCTTTCTCTTTTTCTTTGTTTTTCTTTAATCCCAGAACCCCCTTACTTTGTGGAGAAGCCACAGTCACAAGATGTCAATCCTAATGCAAGGGTTCAGTTAAAGGCTCTTGTGGGTGGTACTGCACCCATGACGATAAAGTGGTTTAAAGACAACAAAGAGTTGCACTCGGGAGCAGCTCGCTCAGTTTGGAAGGATGACACCTCCACCATTCTGGAGCTCTTTTCAGCCAAAGCAGCCGACTCCGGGACCTACATTTGCCAGCTAAGCAATGATGTTGGCATGGCAACCAGTAAAGCCACTCTCTTTGTGAAAGGTCTGATCTCTGTATACATCTCTCTTGCTTGTCTAGATTTTCTTGGAGGGAGGGAAAAGGCTTAAGAAAGTGAATTTGACCTTTGTTTTACATAAATGTTCAACATCACACTTTTTCCCCCCACTTCAGAACCTCCTCAATTCATTAAGAAGCCCAGCCCAGTATTAGTGCTGAGAAATGGAGAGTCTACAACATTTGAATGCCAAATAACAGGCACTCCTGAAATCAGAGTTACTTGGTATCTGGATGGAAATGAAATAACGGCCATTAAGAAACATGGCATTTCCTTCGTCGATGGTTTAGCCACTTTCCAAATTTCTAGCGCCAGGGTAGAAAACAGTGGGACTTATGTCTGTGAAGCCCGTAACGACGCAGGCACAGCAAGCTGCAGCATCGAATTAAAAGTGAAAGGTTCGTGACTGGATCTACTTTTCATTTTGGCTGTGCTGCCAGCCAGGCCCTGGGTCTTCCCTTGAGTAAGCCAGTCTCTGTCTTCCTTTTGAATCCTTAGAACCTCCCACCTTTATCAGGGAGCTGAGGCCCGCAGAAGTAGTGAAAGATAGTGATGTGGAGCTGGAATGTGAAGTTATGGGAACATCTCCATTTGAAGTCACATGGCTGAAGAATAACAGGGAAATCCAAAGCAGCAAAAAGTATACCCTAACTGGCAGAGTATCGGTGTTTAACCTCCATATAACCAAATGCGACCCTTCAGACACTGGTGAATACCAGTGTATTGTATCCAACGAAGGCGGCAGCTGCTCCTGCAGTACTAGAGTGTCCCTCAAAGGTCAGTCATACGCATGAGAAGCAGGCCACCACGTAGAAATTTGGTAATGCTCTTTAATTTTATGATTATGAGAAGTTCAAATATACCTCTTCTTTTCATACTAATCTAATCACAGAACCACCATCGTTCACTAAGAAGATAGAGAACGTCACCACTGTTTTGAAAACTTCTGCCACCTTTCAGAGTACTGTGGCGGGCTCTCCTCCCATTTCTATTACCTGGCTGAAGGATGATCACATTCTCGATGAAGATGATAACGTTCATATTTCATTTGTGAACAATGTGGCCACACTTCAGATCAGGGCTGTGGACAATGGGCACAGCGGGAGATACACGTGTCAAGCCAAGAACGAGTCAGGAGTTGAGAGGTGTTATGCTTTCCTTTTAGTACAAGGTTTGTAAGCCTTTCTCTTGAGAACCTAGTCTGTGGGGACCATTTCATAAGCACACCTTCGTTCTAGAAGAATTATCAATGCAACTAATTTGCATTTTAATTCTTACTCCAGAACCTGCTCAAATCCTAGAGAAAGCTAAATCTGTTGACGTTACTGAGAAAGACCCAGTCACGCTGGAGTGTGTTGTGGCTGGAACACCAGAACTCAAAGTGAAGTGGCTCAAAGACGGAAAACAAATTGTGCCCAGTAGATACTTTTCGATGAGTTTTGAAAATAATGTGGCCAGTTTTAGGATTCAGTCAGTAATGAAGCAAGACAGTGGTCAGTATACTTTCAAGGTGGAAAATGACTTTGGAAGCAGTAGCTGTGACGCCTACCTGAGAGTGCTAGGTTCGTATTTTGGCCCTAGTTGGCTTCCCTTCCTTATTTCTATTACTTAATACCCTTTGTAAACAAATGGCAACATACTAATGGATGTGTTTTTGCTGTTTGCACTGGATAGATGAAAATATTCCTCCATCATTCACCAAAAAACTAACCAAAATGGATAAGGTTCTGGGCTCTTCTATACGTATGGAGTGCAAGGTTTCTGGCTCACTTCCTATTAGTGCTCAGTGGTTTAAGGATGGAAAAGAAATATCTACAAGTGCAAAATACAGACTTGTCTGTCATGAGAACACTGTGTCACTGGAAGTTAATAATCTGGAATTAGAAGATACTGCAAATTACACATGCAGGGTCTCAAATGTCGCAGGGGACGACGCATGCAGTGGCATCTTAACTGTTAAAGGTTAGAATTTCTTTTCCTCTTCTTGATTCTTCTTTGTGACTGCTTTTTAAATGTACCACTCTTACCTTGTATTCTTTAGAGCTAAAAGTCTTAATAATTCTGTTTCTTTAGCTACATATTTATGGAGTTCAAGAAATATACAGTCATTACTCTTTTCAGAAATGTTTTCTTACATGTCTATAAGACTGTCAAATAGTTTTCAAGAGATCTAATGAAATATATTTCTCTTAACATCTATAGAACCACCAAGCTTCCTAGTGAAACCTGAGCGGCAACAAGCTATACCCGATTCTACAGTAGAATTTAAAGCAGTACTGAAAGGAACACCACCATTTAAAATAAAGTGGTTTAAAGACGATGTGGAACTTGCCTCTGGACCTACATGTTTCATTGGCTTGGAAGGGTCAACTAGCTTCTTAAATCTCTATTCAGTGGATGCTTCCAAGACTGGACAGTATACTTGCCAAGTTACCAATGACGTTGGTAGCGACTCTTGTACTACAGTGTTGCTTGTGACAGGTGTGCGACTTTGATTGTTTCATGTGTCTGTCTGACCCGTGGCTCCTTTCTGTATGGTACATCTACCCAATCAAGAAAGGACACTTTTCTCTAACAGTACACTGAATTTGCCAGGCATTGTTCATCTTTTTCTTCTTTCCTACTTATTACCTAATGTAGCTTTTGTTATTTGTACCAATTCCCCCATAATCTCCTCTTTCTTTCACTCTAGAACCACCGAAGTTTGTAAAGAAATTAGAAGCATCCAAAATAGTGAAAGCAGGTGACTCAGCACGACTTGAATGCAAGATAACTGGATCACCAGAGATCAGAGTTGTGTGGTACAGAAATGAACATGAAGTCCAAGCCAGTGATAAATACAGAATGACTTTCATTGACTCAGTGGCTGTCATACAGATGAACAATCTTGGTACTGAGGACGGTGGGGATTTCATTTGTGAGGCTCAGAACCCTGCTGGCAGCACAAGCTGTAGTACCAAGGTTATTGTAAAAGGTAGAAATCTCTTTCTTCTGTTTCCCATTACGTGAAACCCACCTTCTTCTCCCCTGGGGTATCAGAACTCTTTTTTCTTTTACTGTCATTTTAGCTGCCATTTGAGATCATAGACTATTTTCCCAAACTAACATTACTTCCCTTTTCAGATGTTATTTCTTCTTAAGATTTGCTTACATGTGGCCAATCATTGTGGGATATTTTTCTTGTTATTCCAATGCCATAATTCCAATCGCCTCAACACATTAGACAAACAATTCAAATTTGATATTTCACAAACATACCAAAAGAAAAGAAAAGAAGGCATCTTAAAATTAATTTTTGCCTTCAATTGCATTAAATTTGCCTTCAATGAATATATCATCATCCTCACAATATTCTTAATCATTAATAACAAATAATATTTACTACATGTATATGGTACAAGCAATATGGGTTTAATCCTACATTTAAAACAGGACAACTATATATTTCTTTCTCTTTCTAGAATTAGTTCCTAATTTAAAAAAATTATATCTCTATACCTTGGTGCAATTAGTACTGGTTTTCTGCAGCCATTTTCCAATATTTTTATCATGAAGTCCAAGTCTGTCATGGTGAGAGACAGTTATTTCAGTAACATTTGTTGACATGGAAGATTAGATCACAGATACCTTGGTGGCATCCAAGTGTCTCAGTTACAGAGCACATACAAAAAATTTCATCCTTGAAGTCAGCATTCCATACCTCATGCAAACCATCTTAATTAACATACTTGGATTTGGTTTCTGTTTTACAAATTTTGCGTCAATCCTTATAGTCCAAGAGAAATTAGTAAAGTAAGGTAGAGAAAAGATTGAACTGCTCCATAAAGACAGCTAGGGGGTCTAGTCTGGGCTCTCTCCCCAGGAAGTAGAGTGATTGTATAAAGGCTAACATTACCCATTACAGTATCTTGACTCTTTCCTCCAACTTAAAAACAAAGAAATAAATACACTCTGTGGAATTAGATAGCCCAACTCATTAGAAATTCTTATTTTTTACAGAACCACCTGTTTTTAGCAGCTTCCCTCCTATAGTAGAAACCCTTAAAAATACTGAAGTTAGCCTTGAGTGTGAACTTTCGGGAACACCACCATTTGAGGTAACATGGTACAAAGACAAGCGACAACTCCGAAGTAGCAAGAAATACAAGATTGCATCCAAAAATTTCCATGCAAGTATTCACATTCTCAATGTTGAAACCTCAGACATTGGTGAATACTACTGCAAGGCACAGAATGAAGTGGGAAGTGATACTTGCATTTGTACTGTCAAATTGAAAGGTAAGCATATGTCCTGCACATGACAGAAATGGCAGGAATGTGCCCAACACTTTTTTCCTCTCTCTCTCTTCCATTGTCTGGACAGTGTTCTCAACAGTCTCCACCCATCTTTTTCCTGTTCAGAACCACCAAGATTTGTCTCCAAGCTGAACAGCCTCACCGTTGTAGCTGGCGAGCCCGCTGAGTTGCAAGCATTCATAGAAGGAGCCCCGCCTATTTCTGTACAGTGGCTTAAAGAGAAAGAAGAAGTGATCAGAGAAAGTGAAAACATTAGAATTACATTTGTAGAAAATGTTGCAACTCTGCAGTTTGCAAAAGCAGAGCCAGCAAATGCTGGGAAGTATATCTGCCAAATCAAGAATGATGGTGGAATGAGAGAGAACATGGCCACTTTGACTGTTTTAGGTTGGTACAATATAGTACAATGGTCCCCTGATAGAAGGTGGTGCCAAACACTGAGATGAGTTACTGAGAGTCACCGGTAGAATCTCTTGTTCTGAGTTCCTTCTAGAATGATAGTAATCCTTGAGCTATTTGAAAGGCTTAGGAGAAAGGACCTAATCGATCTTTTTTTCTTTTTTCTGATTCACCTTTCAAACACACTTTCCTGTGTCTGCAATCCTAACAAAAATTAGCCATCTGTTTTATTGCTTTTGTGCTACTTTTCTTCATGGATTAGCAGATACAATCATTGACCCACTTTTGCTTAAGTATGAAAATTGTCGGGAACCAGCATATGCAACAAGGAAATTTTATTTCCAAAGTACTGGTTGTTAAAGCTACGAAGAACTCCCAAAATCAAAATTTGATAGGAAAGACTTGCACATACATCTTTGAACATTTTAATTTAGCAATTGTTTGAATAACAACTTTAGGGGAAAAAAACTGGCTCTAAACCTTTAAAAACCTAAAGCAGAAATATCAATTCATAATAGCATGAATTCTTTGCTGTAAAGAAGGTCAAGTGCAAACCAACACACATTGTCTAATGTGCATTGTCTGAATTGTTTTGGAAATCAACTAGTGCACAAGCATATTTCTTAATAACTCCCATAATTTCATGATAGCACGTAATTGCGGAATCACATTTTGAGGTCTAGAGAGAGAGAGCCCTAACAAAATCACACCACTGGAAGAAACAATCTTAGTGATTTTGAGAGTAGAGGCATGGTTAAGGTAATGGACTTTGACAGATGGCTATCACGTTTTATTTCAGAGCCTGCAATCATTGTTGAGAAGGCAGGATCGATGATGGTGACTGTGGGAGAAACGTGCACTCTGGAGTGTAAGGTGGCTGGCACTCCTGAACTCTCAGTTGAATGGTACAAGGACGGAAAGCTGTTGACCAGCAGCCAAAAACACAAATTTAGCTTCTACAACAGACTCTCTTCCTTAAAGATTCTCTCTGTTGAAAGGCAAGATGCAGGCACATACACTTTCCAAGTGCAAAATAATGTTGGAAAAAGTAGCTGTACGGCTGTGGTTGATGTTTCAGGTTAGTTCGGATCCACTCCCCACGGTGGTTATGTGAATTCCCTTCACCGGTTTCTTTCTCTCAAGTCTCTTCTGTTCTTTCAAATCCTGATGAGTCTCTTGCTTTTCCTCACACAGACCGAATGGTCCCTCCCTCTTTCACACGAAGACTGAGGGATACCACTGGGGTGCTGGGTACTTCGTGCATCTTGGAGTGCAAAGTAGCTGGCTCATCACCTATCTCTGTGGCCTGGTTTCATGAGAGAACTAAGATTGTCAGTGGAGCAAAGTACCAAACCATGTTTTCAGATAATGTCTGCACGTTGCAGCTGAATTCTCTGGACTCCTCAGATATGGGCAACTACACATGCGTGGCTGCTAATGCCGCTGGCTCTGATGAGTGTCGTGCGGCATTGGCCGTACAAGGTCAGTGTTAAAGACGCAAACCGTTTCTTACAAATTCCTCTCTGGGTGCACACCCAGGCACCCATCTGACACACATTCAAAAGTGCTCTTTGTTTTTGATTCAAAGTTGTGGCTAACTTAGAAGCTCACAGGCGCTTTTCACTGTCCTCCATCTCTATGTAGAACCACCATCTTTTGTGAAGGAACCTGAACCTTCGGAGATACTACCAGGCAAAAATGTCACTTTCACAAGCGTTATTAGAGGCACCCCTCCATTCAAGGTGGGCTGGTTCAGAGGTGCCAGGGAACTGGTGAGAGGAGACCAGTGCAACATCTATTTTGAAGACACTGTGGCGGAACTGGAATTATTTAATGTGGACATTTCTCAGAGTGGGGAGTATACTTGCGTGGTTTCTAATGGTGCTGGCCAAGCATCCTGCACTACTCGTCTCTTTGTAAAAGGTTCGCTCAAGTGCATTTGCTCTTCCTATTCTTTATTCATTGACATCTTTGTGCTTTTATTGTGTTTAATTGCTATGCTTTGTCACTCACCAGAACCAGCTACGTTTGTGAAGAGGTTAAGCGATCAGTCTGTGGAACCAGGGAAATCCATAATTCTCGAGGGCACCTATACTGGAACACTTCCGATTTCAGTTACCTGGAAAAAGGATGGTTTTGACATAACTCCGTCTGAAAAATGCAGCATAGTCACCACAGAGAAAACTTGCATCCTAGAAATCCTGAATAGCACAAAAAGAGATGCGGGACAGTACTCCTGCGAAATTGAAAATGAGGCAGGGAAGGATGTTTGCAAAGCTTTGGTATCGACGTTAGGTGTGTTGTCTTATTCTCTCTTTAATAATTGGCATTCGTGTAGCACGAAGCACGGGTTTGTTCAGTTTTCTTTAATTCCAGCTGCTGATTGCAATCCTATCTTCTTTAGAACCACCTTATTTTGTTACGGAACTGGAGCCCCTGGAGGCATCAGTTGGAGACTCAGTTTCTTTACAATGTCAAGTGGCTGGGACACCAGAAATTACAGTGTCTTGGTATAAAGGAGACACCAAGTTACGTCCAACTCCTGAATACAGGACCTATTTTACAAACAACGTGGCCACACTTGTTTTTAACAAAGTGAACATTAATGACAGTGGAGAGTACACGTGTAAAGCAGAAAATAGCATAGGAACTGCTTCGTCTAAGACTGTCTTCAGAATTCAAGGTGATGATGTTATTTTCAAAATTAAGAAAATTTTAAAATCTTAATTCTTTTATCTTTGGGGAGAAATTTTCACCTCAGCTACTAATGCCTCCAGTATCGCTTATCTTCCTACAGAGCGCCAACTCCCACCGTCCTTTGCAAGACAACTGAAAGACATTGAACAAACTGTGGGGCTGCCAGTTACACTCACTTGTCGATTAAATGGCTCCGCACCCATCCAAGTGTGCTGGTATAGAGATGGGGTACTTTTACGAGATGATGAGAATCTACAGATGTCATTTGTAGATAATGTGGCGACTTTAAAAATTTTGCAAACCGACTTGAGCCACTCTGGCCAGTACTCCTGCTCAGCTTCTAATCCACTTGGAACAGCATCTTCTAGTGCTAGACTGACGGCAAGAGGTTTGTTCCCATGTTAATCTTTGTCTTTGCGAACAATGACTTCTTATTCATGGTCAGAGGAGAAGTGGCCAATGGAAAAAGTAAAACAAAACAAAACGCCCATTGCCTTTTCTTTTCATTTTCCAGAACCTAAGAAATCTCCCTTCTTTGACATCAAGCCTGTATCTATAGATGTCATTGCTGGGGAAAGTGCTGACTTTGAGTGTCATGTTACTGGTGCTCAACCAATGCGAATCACTTGGTCAAAAGACAATAAGGAGATACGTCCTGGAGGAAATTATACTATCACATGTGTGGGAAACACTCCCCATTTAAGAATTCTTAAAGTAGGCAAAGGAGACTCTGGGCAATATACTTGCCAAGCAACCAATGATGTTGGCAAAGACATGTGCTCAGCTCAACTCAGTGTAAAAGGTATCACTGCATGGCGTCTACCAGTGTTTGTTCTTTCCCACGTTTGTGTAATTGACTTCTAAAAGTTTCTTTAGTTTTTAAATGTTTGGGGTAAACTAACTGGGTCATGTTAGGATGTATATTAGTGTTGAAGAAAACATTAATCAATGTTCTACTTTGTCTTTATATTGTTCTTTAAATTAATGTTATCTCTAAGTGTGATCCTATTGAATGGTGTTTAATTGAAATTTGTTAACTATTGTTTCAGCTGTCCATTCTCATTTTTTATTCTTTTCTGTTACATGCATTCTGATTGGTCATCACTAAATTTTGATCAAACACCTCTATAATACATTAACTTGTGTGTTTTAGTTTATATATCAAACTATAAAAATAAACTTAACAATTAAATCCTCTATTAAAAGCTTATTTAATAGAAAACATTTTACCATAAAATTATCAGAAAGCACATTCTGATAATAAACCAGTGACCAGTTTAAACATGTGCTGTGGGACCTTCAACTACAAACCTAAGCTATTTTTTTCCTTTGATTTGCTAGAACCTCCAAAGTTTGTTAAGAAACTAGACGCTTCAACAATTGCAAAGCAGGGAGGATCCATCCAACTGGAATGTAAAATAAGTGGTTCCCCAGAAATCAAAGTTTCATGGTTCCGAAACGACAGTGAACTTCATGAAAGTTGGAAATACAACATGTCCTTCATTAATTCTGTGGCGTTGCTTACCATCAATGAAGCCAGCACTGAGGACAGTGGGGACTACATCTGTGAGGCTCATAATGGTGTTGGGGACGCCAGCTGCAGCACAGCCCTGACCGTTAAAGGTTAGACACACTAAGCATCTTTCTTCTCCTCTGATTTGATTCTTTCTCAGCAATGTTACGAGCTCCAAACTCAAAAGGCTCATTAAGAGGACTTGCTTGCAGTTCTTAAACTAGTTTTTATGAATTATTATTCCTTGTGTTAGCATAATGCCATATGATCACACCAATCCCTCTTAATGATTCTGGATTCTAAAATATTTTTTCTTTTCTTAGCAAGCAAATATCCTCATCATTTATCTTCTTTTTTTTTCTTCTGGTAGCACCTCCCGTTTTCACCCAGAAGCCTTCTCCAGTAGGAGCTCTTAAAGGTTCTGATGTTATCTTCCAATGTGAAATTTCGGGAACCCCCCCATTTGAAGTGATGTGGGTTAAAGATCGAAAGCAAGTTCGAAGCAGCAAGAAATTTAAAATCACCTCAAAAAATTATGATACAAGTCTTCATATCCTTAACCTTGAAGCCTCCGATGTAGGAGAGTATCACTGCAAAGCTACTAATGAGGTGGGAAGCGACACGTGTGTTTGCACTGTCAAGTTCAAAGGTTTGTATACATGGGCACAAAAATATATGCCTCTTCCTTTCATCTCTTCATGCTTAACTAATAATTTATGTGGCTATGAATCTCTTTATTTTCTCTAACCACAAATTTCTTTCATTAGAACCCCCACGATTTGTGAAAAAGCTAAGCGACACCTCAACTCTTCTTGGGGATCCTGTTGAGTTACAGGCTGTAGTGGAAGGCTTCCAGCCAATTTCTGTTGTCTGGCTGAAAGATAAAGGTGAAGTCATCAGAGAGAGTGAAAACACTAGGATTTCATTCGTTGATAATGTTGCAACCCTCCAACTTGGGAGCCCGGAAGCATCTAATTCTGGAAAATATGTGTGCCAAATCAAAAATGATGCCGGAATGAGAGAATGTTCAGCTGTCTTGACTGTACTAGGTTAGTAATAAAGTACAACCTAAGAAAAAAATCAAATTGGCCCATGATCATCGTCTGCAAATATTACTCTAACCCCATAAAATATTGATTATACTCCTAGTTTGGAAGGTGACTTTTTTTTTTCAATGCATTATACTTCTTCTTTTAGAACCAGCCAGAATCCTAGAGAAGCCAGAACCCATGACTGTCACTACTGGAAATCCTTTTGCTTTAGAGTGTGTAGTGACTGGGACCCCCGAACTTTCAGTCAAGTGGTTCAAAGATGGGAGAGAATTATCTGCAGACAGCAAACATCACATTACATTCATCAACAAAGTGGCCTCAGTTAAAATCCCTTGCGCAGAAATGAGTGACAAGGGGTTATATAGCTTTGAAGTGAAAAACAGCGTTGGTAAAAGTAGCTGTTCTGTATCTGTCCATGTTTCGGGTGAGTAGTAAGAGGTTCTTATGAATATATAATTTTTCCTAGAAGAACAAAAAAAGAAAGCTCCTCTTATCAAAGGAAAACAACTCTTCTCCACCTAGATCGCGTTGTTCCTCCTTCCTTCATCCGCAAGTTGAAAGACATGAATGCCATCCTGGGAGCATCTGCAGTTTTGGAGTGCCGAGTCTCTGGTTCAGCCCCGATTTCAGTTGGCTGGTTTCAGGATGGGAATGAGATCGTTAGTGGGCCTAAATGCCAGTCCAGCTTTTCAGAAAATGTCTGTACTTTGAATTTGAGCTCATTGGAGCCCACCGACACAGGCACATACACGTGTGTGGCCGCCAACGTGGCGGGTTCGGACGAATGCTCAGCCGTCCTGACTGTGCAAGGTCAGTGTGCAAGGATCAGGCAGCTGCTTCTCCAACATCTCTAAGGGACTTAGTGCCTGCCTTGCATGCGATTTCTTTACCTTCTCTTCATTTTTAGTCTTAGTTCCGTTTTCTTCAAGTAGCAGAAGCACATCTCACCTGGATTTCTTTTCTTTCTTGCTCTCCCCCTCCATTGGGGTATCCAGAACCACCATCTTTTGAACAAATCCCTGACTCTGTGGAAGTTTTACCTGGAATGAGCCTCATATTCTCCTGCGTCATTAGAGGCACCCCTCCGTTCAAGGTCAAATGGTTTAAAGGCAGCCGAGAACTGGTGTCAGGGGAGTCATGCACCATCTCTCTGGAAGATTTTGTGACAGAGCTGGAGTTACTGGAAGTGGAGCCATTGCAGAGTGGAGACTATTCTTGCCTCGTAACTAATGATGCAGGCAGTGCCTCCTGTACTGCACATCTTTTTGTGAAAGGTCTGCTCTTTGCTCCCACTCGTGTATCTTTTAAGTTTTCTTCCAGGTCTTCATTTAAAGATGCCAAATTTACCCTCATGTTTTCTCCATATAGAACCAGCCACCTTTGTGAAAAGATTGGCTGATTTCAGCGTGGAGACAGGAAGCCCCATAGTTCTTGAGGCCACGTACACTGGCACACCTCCCATCTCAGTGAGCTGGATGAAGAATGAGTTCCCTCTTTCACAGTCTCAAAATTGCAGTATTACCACGACAGAGAAATCCACCATCCTGGAAATTGTTGACAGCACTGTAGAGGATTATGCACAGTACAGTTGCCTGATAGAAAATGAGGCCGGTCAAGATATTTGTGAAGCTCTGGTGTCTGTCTTAGGTGTGTTGGCAAGTTATCTCTTTTTCATTGCTATCTTTTCTTTCTTTTAAAACATCCTCTTTAAGTTAGCATAACTGATTGATTGTATCATCCTTTGTACCCTAGAACCACCTTATTTCATTGAACCTCTGGGACATGTGGAAGCAGCCATTGGAGAACCCATAACTTTACAATGTAAAGTGGATGGAACCCCAGAAATCAGAATTTCTTGGTATAAAGAGCACACAAAGCTACGATCAGCTCCTGCATACAAGATGCAATTTAAGAATAATGTCGCCTCTTTGGTAATCAACAAAGTAGATCACAGTGATGTAGGAGAGTACTCTTGCAAGGCAGAAAACAGTGTGGGGGCAGTCGCTTCTTCAGCCGTGCTCGTTATCAGAGGTGATGATGCTTTTGTTTAACAAGTCTTACTGTGTGCTGACAGACCGATTTTCTTCAAAACATCAAAATTTCAATGGATTCAAATATGTCATGGTTGTTTTCTCTCTTGTAAATAAGAATTATCTGTAACTTCTTTACAGAGCGCAAACTTCCACCTTCCTTTGCAAGAAAACTGAAGGATGTTCATGAGACGCTTGGCTTCCCAGTTGCATTTGAATGTCGCATCAATGGCTCAGAACCTCTTCAAGTGTCTTGGTACAAGGATGGGGTACTTTTGAAAGATGATTCTAATTTGCAAACATCTTTTGTTCATAACGTAGCAACTCTTCAGATTTTGCAAACTGACCAGAGCCACGTTGGTCAGTACAATTGCTCAGCTTCTAATCCTCTTGGAACTGCTTCATCCAGTGCCAAGCTCATTCTCACAGGTGAGTAGCTTATCACATCACCTTCTTTGTTATAAAGCAGCTTCACTGCCATGGGCAACCGGGCTGGTGCCACTTAGTTTCTGCCCCATGTCTGGAAGCATGAAAACTGAAGTCGTCATGTTGCTCTTCATCATTTTCAGAGCATGAAGTGCCTCCTTTCTTTGATCTGAAGCCTGTATCAGTAGATCTTGCTCTTGGAGAAAGTGGTTCTTTTAAATGTCATGTAACCGGAACTGCACCCATCAAAATCGCTTGGGCCAAAGATAACCGAGAGATTCGCCCTGGAGGCAACTACAAGATGACCTTGGTTGAAAATACTGCCACTCTGACAGTTCTCAAAGTAAGCAAAGGCGATGCCGGGCAGTATACCTGCTACGCAAGCAACGTCGCTGGAAAAGACTCTTGTTCTGCTCATCTGGGTGTACAAGGTACTTGTCCCAGTAGAGTAGCAACATCTCTTACATTTTCAATATCTTGAAATATAGGAGGAAGGGTGTGCTTGAAAGTTATGTTTAGGACCATGGTCTAGTAATTAGAAGAGACCAGAGCCTTCCAAGTGGGGTCCAGTTTTAACATTTTTTTTTAATAAGAAAATATAAAACCAGTAAAACATGGACTGAAAATCTATTTTCAAAGGCTAAAATAGAGACTAGGGAAATAGTGAACAAATGTTTGCTGCAGAAATGCAAGAATATCCAAGTTTTGAAAGAAATCAGTTTGGGGCAAAAAAAAAGAAGTTATCTCAAATGACTTATTTTCCACAGTAGTTTGTAAATTAATGGATTTAGTTTCTCTAGGGGATAGCAGATCCTAAACAAGCCCTTCAAAAAGAGTCAGCTTGCTTCAACCTCTCTTCCTCCACTAGGTCCATTTAAATAATAGTGGAAGCCAGAGGGCTAGAACATCAATATCCAGCATTGTAGAAGGCAACTATTTCTTTCCGCAGCAAGTTCACAGCTGTTGTCAGAAATTGAATAATTAATGAGATGCTGATTTAACCCATTAGAGAATTTTTTTAAGGGTTTTTGTGGTGATTTGTAGCTACCTTGAAACTAAAATAGAATTGTATTTAGTAGCCCATTTGCTCTATGACATATTCCTAGCCATTTTTATCTTCCTGAGCTTGAATTTTTTTTTTTGCTTCAGTTAATGAAGAAAGCATTGCTCTCCCTACCTTGTATGGGAAATTATGAAGGTTGAAGAAATATCTATTTAAGGTGTATAAGAGGAATTGGCATAAATATTAAGAAAACTCACCCAGTTTTGTTATTTTGATTCCTCATGGTATATATCTAATATCTTCGCAGCCATAGGAGATAGGTCTCTGCTAATTTACATACAAGAGAGTGGTCAAACTCTCTTATTCCCTGTGAACCTCATAGCACCTCCAGCAACAGATACACCCCCTGCCTCTGATGTTGCACTAAAGATACTATTGCGGGGGCATATGTGGGTGGCTCAGCAAGTTCAGCATCTGGCTCTTGATTTCAGCTCAGGTCATGATCTCATGGGTCCATGAGGGTGAGCTCTGCAGCAGGCTCTGTGTTGACAGTGCGGAGCCTGCTTGGGATTCCCTCTCCCTCCAAAAAATAAGTAAATGTTTTTTTTTTTAAATACATGATTCTCTTGCTGGGAAGAGGACCACACAATGTGGATCAATGTATTTTCCTCCTTCCTTCTGCAATAACATTTGATGTGGGTGTTTACTGACTTAAATGCATTTTACTTTTAGAAATTTCTACTTAGATTTAACTTAACCATTGTTAGCTACGAATTATTAGCTATTCTTCCTCGAACAGCCTCAGGTAAATTTGTTTTCCAGAGTTAAAGACCTCTCTGTTGGCAGTTTCCTTTTTTCACTTCATCTTGAGTTATACACATCTTTTCCTTCCCTTACCTTGTGTTTTCCCTCTTGGTTCCATAGAACCACCCAGGTTCATTAAGAAGCTAGAACCATCAAGAATTGTAAAACAGGACGAATACACAAGATATGAATGTAAAATAGGAGGGTCTCCAGAAATCAAAGTGTTATGGTACAAAGACGAGACTGAAATTCAAGAGAGCAGCAAATTCAGAATGTCATTTGTTGACTCGGTGGCAGTGTTGGAAATGCACCACCTCAGTGTTGAAGACAGCGGAGACTACACTTGTGAGGCCCGCAACGCAGCTGGCAGTGCAAGCAGCAGCACTTCCTTGAAAGTGAAAGGTCAGGCCTCACTCTTCCTTTGCAGCTTTCACACTGGACTCCTCTCCGGTAGTCCTCCGAGTTCCCTGTGTGACTCTCTAGTGGTATCTTTAATTTTTAAAGAGTGCAGTTGAAAAGTGAAAGTGATGTTTTCTGTCTCTATGATGGAATGGGAAACAGATTCTTACTTGAAACTAGAAACTTACAGCACACATCCAAATGTTCCTTTTTCCTCTAACCCAATGACCCTTCAATTGTAGAACCACCCATTTTCCGCAAAAAGCCTCATCCTGTTGAGACCCTGAAAGGAGCTGATGTTCATCTTGAATGTGAGCTTCAGGGTACGCCCCCGTTTCAAGTTTCTTGGCATAAAGAGAAGAGAGAACTGAGGAGCGGCAAGAAGTACAAGATAATGACTGAGAACTTCCTGACAAGTATTCACATCCTGAACGTCGATGCTGCAGACATGGGGGAGTACCAGTGCAGAGCCACCAACGATGTGGGCAGTGACTCTTGTGTTGGCTCTATCACTCTGAAAGGTTAGAGCGGCTTCATTCTTTTCTGTCTGCTGTTTCCCTTCTCATTATTTCCCTTCTAATTTTAATAGTCTGTTGGCTTCTTAGTGAGTGCCAGGTCCTTAATCGCTAGCTGTGTCTTCTCCTCTTCCTTTCTTGTTTTTCCAAGTCTTTTTTGCATTTAGTGTGCATCACATTTCTGAATCCTACCAAGTATCATTTTAGACAATTTTTCCAGTGGGTTTCATTGAACTTAGAATTCTGGAGAGGAGAAGATGTCTGAGTCTTTCAGCTTAATGTAAACTCTAGCATGTTCCTGCTCTCACCAAAAATACCTCTTATTTAAGAAATGGAAACAACACGTTATCACCAGTGTAATTCCTAGCATTGCATAACTTGAGGGAAGTACTAGTAGACCCATACATTCTATTGTTATTTATTTATTTTCTCAAAGGTTTTATTTTTAAGTAATCTCTACACCCAACATGGGGCTCAAACTCAAAATCCGAAGATCAAATATTGCATACTCCACTGACTGAGCCAGCCAGGCACCCCTGGGACATTTTTATGAACATGGTTGTTGTTTTTTTCTAAATGTAATTTATTGTCAAGTTAGCTAACATACAGCATATACAGTATGTAGATTCCCATGATTCATCACTTACAGACGACAGCCAGTGCTCATCCCAACAAGTGCTGTCTTCAATGCCCTTCACCCATCTTCTCCTCCCTACCACCTCCCCTTCAACCCTCAGTTTGTTCTCTGTATTTAAGTCTCTTATGGTGTCCTCCCTCTCGGTTTGGAAACCTTTTTCTCCTTCCCTTCCCCCATTGTCTTCTGTTAAGTTTCTCAAACTCCGCATGAGTGAAAACATGATATCCGTCCTTCTCTGCCTGACTTATTTCACTTAGCATAATACCCTCCAGTTCCAGCCATGTTGTTGCAAATGGCCAGATTTCATTCTTTCTCATTGCCTAGTGGTATTCCCTTGTATATATAAACCACATCTTCTTTATCCACTCATCAGTCGATGGACATTTGGGCTCTTTCCATAATTTGCCTATTGTTGATAGTGGTGCTATAAACATTGGGGTACATGTGCCCCTATGAATGAGCATGTCTGTATCCTTTGGATAAATTCCTGGTAGTGCTATTCCTGGACCATAGTGTAATTCCACTTTTAATTTTTCGAGGAACTTCCACACTGTTTTCTAGAAAGGCTGCACCAGTTTGCATTCCCACCAACAGTGCAAGAGGGTTCCCCTTTCTCCACATCATTGCCAGCCTCTGTTGTTTCCTGAGTTGTTCATTTAAGCCACTCTAACCTGTGTGAGGTGATATCTCAGTGTGGTTTTGATTTGTATTTCCCTGATGATGAACGAGGTTAAGCATCTTTTCATATGTCTGTTGGCCGTCTGGATGTCTTCTTTGGAAAAGCTATACCCACGCATTTTAAATGACATTCTTTTTTTCATCAGCACCACCAAGATTTGTGAAGAAGCTCAGTGATGTTTCTACCATCGTTGGTGAAGAAGTTCAGCTACAGACTACTATTGAAGGCGCTGAGCCAATTTCAGTGGTGTGGTTCAAAGATAAGGGGGAAATTGTTAGAGAAAGTGACAACATATGGGTTTCTTATTCAGAAAACGTTGCAACCCTACAGTTTGCAAGAGCAGAAACAGCCAATGCTGGGAAGTACACCTGTCAGATCAAAAATGATGCTGGAATGCAAGAGTGCTTCGCCACACTCTCTGTTCTCGGTTAGTACAAATAGAACATTGTCAGGAACACAAAAATATCTGTGTTTTCTTTAGTTATCCAGCTTGTTTTAAAATCTGAGTGTAATCTGTATCTCATTCCAGAACCTGCAGCAATTGTGGAAAAGCCGGAATCCATAAGAGTTACCACAGGAGATACCTGTACCTTGGAGTGCACAGTCACTGGCACACCCGAACTCAGTACGAAGTGGTTTAAGGATGGAAAACAACTGACAAGTGACAGCAAATACAAAATAAGCTTCTTCAACAAAGTATCTGGCCTTAAGATTATTAATGTGGCACCTAGCGACAGTGGGGTATACAGTTTCGAGGTGCAAAACCCCGTTGGCAAGGACAGCTGTACAGCCTCCGTTCAAGTTTCAGGTTGGTTGGTTAGTCTTTTGTCTCAGTGTTATTATAGTATAGCTCCTGATTTATATATATATGCGTATGCGAAGCTCCATCTTCTACAGTGTGACATGAGTCTGACATCTTCTGCCTCAGCAAAATCAGAAGTAACGTACCTGTAGAGTTAGAAGAAAATCAAGTTCAAAAGTTATATCCCTTTCTCATGGAGAAATTTCCTCAATTCAGAGCGGTTAGAGTAAAACTGAATCCCTGGAGAAAGACAAAGTTGCCTTTAACTATCATAACTTACGCTGGAATAATTCACCATATAATGGTTCACGGCGATGAGAGACCAAGATCCTTAACACATCAATCAGTACATCTTATCCATTGATTCATGAGGCTTTTGACTATGTGAGCCCGTAGGGAAATCTTCGATATCTTTACAAAGACGCCAAGTGGATCTAGGGATATTCCATCAAAACTACACTAATTCTCTTTTCAAAACACGTTATAACGAATGTCCCTTGTTTGTTTGATTTTTACCACATTCAGACCGAACTATTCCTCCTTCATTCACGAGAAAATTGAAAGAGACGAAGGGTCTGTCCGGTTCCTCGGTTGTAATGGAGTGCAAAGTCTATGGATCACCTCCAATCTCCGTCTCCTGGTTCCATGAAGGAAATGAGATCAGTATTGGAAGGAAATACCAGTCCACCCTGACAGATAACACTTGTGCTTTAACTGTGAACATGCTGGAAGAATCAGATGCCGGCAACTACACATGTGTAGCTACTAATGTGGCTGGTTCTGATGAATGCAGTGCTCCTCTGACTGTGAGAGGTCAGTTAAAAAGACAAAGAAACAGGGGCGCCTGGGTCACTCAATTGGTTAAGTGTCCAACTCTTGATCTCAGCTCAGGTCAAGATCTTGCAGCTTGTGAGTTCTAGCCCCACGTTGGGCTCTGCACTGACAGCGTGAAGCCTGCCTGGGGTTCTCTCTTTTTCTCCTCTCTCTCTGCCCCTCCCCCACTCATGCTTTCTCTCTCAAAATAAATAATTGTTTAAAAATACAGTAAAACAGAGCTATATTTCAGAGTTAGTGAAATTTTTTGAGTATTATTATCATCAAACTTGAAAAATATTAAATCGTTTTTCGTATATGTTTGTGTTTCTTTGTTTAGAACCACCATCTTTTGTTCAGAAACCTGAGGCCATGGATGTTTTTACCGGAGCCAATGTAACTTTCACAAGCATCATAAAAGGAACACCTCCTTTCAGCGTCAGCTGGTTCAAGGGTAGCAGTGAACTAGTACCAGGGGACAGATGTAATGTGTCCCTGGAGGATTCAGTTGCCGAACTGGAGTTGTTTGATGTAGATACAACACAAAGTGGAGAATACACCTGCATAGTTAGTAACGAAGCCGGTAGAGCTTCTTGTACAACACATCTCTATGTAAAAGGTTTGTTGGACCGCTATTCTGCATTTTTACAACTAGTATACATAAAGTATCATATAGGTCTATATCTGAATGTACATGGGTTTGATTTCATATTGTCAATCTGTTTTCTATAGCCCCAGCCAAATTCGTGAAGAGGCTCAATGATTACAGCATAGAGAAAGGAAAACCCTTGATTCTAGAGGGCACGTACACCGGAACTCCTCCTATTTCCGTTACATGGAAGAAAAATGGCATAAACATAACTCCTTCTCAGAGGTGTCATATTACCACAACCGAAAGGTCTGCCATCTTGGAAATCCCAAGTAGCATGGTAGAGGATGCAGGACAGTACAACTGCTACATCGAAAATGCTTCTGGAAAAGATTCCTGTTCCGCACAAATACTGATACTAGGTTTGTTATGATCCCACACTCATATCTTCATATATAAATAATCATTCTGGCATGTCTCTTCATGAATAATTCTCTCTCCTGCCTACAGAACCACCATATTTTGTCAAGCAGTTGGAGCCTGTTAAGGTGACCGTTGGAGATTCTGCCTCTTTACAATGCCAGATTGCTGGGACCCCTGAAATCGGGGTGTCATGGTACAAAGGCGATACAAAATTAAGACCTACTACCACCTACAAAATGCATTTTCGGAACAACGTTGCTACACTGGTTTTCAACCAGGTCGATAGTAATGACGGTGGAGAATATATCTGCAGAGCTGAAAACAGTGTGGGAGAAGTTTCTTCATCAACTTTCCTTACTGTGCAAGGTGATTGCAGTATTTTTTTTTACTGTTTTATTTATTTCTAGGAGAGAGAGAGAGAGAGACAGCGTGAGCAGGGGAGGGTCAGAGAGAGAGGGAGACAGGCTCCAGGCTCTGAGCTGGCAGTCAGCACAGAGCCCGACGTGGGGCTCGAACCCACGAACCGCAAGATCATGACCTAAGCGAAAGTCGGACGCTTAACCGACTAAGCCACCCAGGCGCCCCGATTGCAGTATTTTTGAAGTGAATGAGTTTGTGTTGCTTTTGAAGAAGATTTAAGATATCTGGTGAAGGCCTTCCTTCTGCCCAATGCAAAATGTTCCACTTAAGAGATTCCGCCTACACTTAGTGGCTTATCTTTGTCTATAGGTGGGAGAGATAAGAGGCCTACATGCTCGGTTGGAAGGATCATGGAATCAATTGTCTCTGTAATTAAAGCTTTAAGAAAAATGAGTGGCCATATTTTTAAAATTCCACCTCATGAGTACCCCATTCAGTTGCCAACAAGGCAGTCCTAACAATAGGAGGATCTGCTGCGTGCCTGGAGGTGTACCTTAAGCCAATCAATTTCTCTACAGGCTTACATGTTTTTGCACCTGGTGTGCATTAGGGTAACCACAGAGTGAAAATTCTATTCCAGAAGTTTATATGTTGTTCTTTGTGTTCGAGTTAATTCAAGAGCTATTAATACCTCCTGATATTTTTGTAGGCACATTATTATCTATATAGCAATAATTGTAAGAAGAGTATTCAGTAAATTAAAACCATCCAGAAGTATTCATTATTTTTAATTTTGTTCCTACAGAGCAAAAATTTCCACCATCATTTTCTCGGCAATTGCGAGATGTCCAAGAAACAGTTGGACTTCCAGTTGTTTTTGAATGTACCATACATGGATCAGAACCTATCTCAGTGTCTTGGTATAAAGATGGCAAGCCATTGAAAGATGGCCCAAATGTACAAACATCATTTTTAGATAACGTAGCCACTCTGAATATTTTTAAAACAGATCGGAGCCTTGCAGGCCAGTATTCTTGCACAGCTACGAATCCTATCGGGTCGGCTTCTTCCAGTGCCAGACTCATTCTCACAGGTTTGTGGATTCTTCAGCTTCTTTCTATTTCTGTAAATAAAATTTCTGTAGTCAAAATTAAGGAGAAAACATCACGGTTTCTGTCATGTGGGATGGCTATGGGGCCTGAAATCTTGCCTTTCTGCTCTGCTCTTAGAGGGGAAGAACCCGCCCTTCTTTGACGTTCCTGTGGCCCCTGTGGATGCTGTGGTTGGGGAAAGTGCAGACTTTGAGTGCCACGTGACTGGGACACAACCAATAAAGGTCACCTGGGCCAAAGACAACAGAGAGATACGAAGTGGCGGAAACTACCAGATTAGTTACCTGGAAAACAGTGCCCACCTGACAATCCTGAAAGTGGACAAAGGAGACTCCGGGCAGTATACCTGCTATGCTGTGAATGAAGTGGGAAAGGACTCCTGCACGGCTCAACTTAATATAAAAGGTGTCATTTATTTTACATGTGGTCCAGTGAAACATAATCATTTTCTGTTCTAACCTAATGGTGCAGTTTCTATAAGGGCAGTGAAATTTAGGACATAGTACTAAACATGTCATAGTTTTAAACAAATGACATAAAAATGTTTAAGAAGAAATAAGTTTCTCTAGAGAACAAGCAATCTTTCTAAATTCGTATTTTTCTAAAACTATATATATCCTACATAACCCTAAGACCACCCTCCTCTTTTTATTTGTGGTTCTGTAAATAGCTGTAAGTTATTTTCATCATTTATCCCATAAATCAGAGAACAGTTTAGAATAAGTTTGTGGGGGAGGGGGAGCTGAAATTTTAGGGACATACACTGATTTGCTGTATTCAGTTGGTCAGCATTAACTTTTAACGTAAAATATGACTTTTTTCCTGAAAAGCCTCATATCAGGAATCTGCTCTTGGCTTCCGTTTCATATATCTTTGCAATTTCTTACAGAACGGCTCATTCCACCAAGTTTCACTAAAAAACTCTCAGAGACAGTTGAAGAAACAGAAGGGAATTCTTTCAAGCTTGAGGGCCGTGTTACTGGCTCCCAGCCTATAATGGTTGCATGGTACAAGAATAACATAGAGATACATCCAACCGCTAACTGTGAAATTACATTCAAGAACAACACCCTCCTGCTGCACATCAAGAAGGCGGGCATGGGTGATGCCGGTCTGTACACGTGCAAAGTGTCGAACGACGCAGGCTCTGCTCTGTGTACATCTTCAATTGTCATCAAAGGTTAGTTATCTTCACAGCCCCAAGCCTCTTGTGTTCTTCCTTATTGCCTATTAGATAGCCCTGTGCATTTCTTCTGACATATGCATGTCTTACTGTTGACCAAGTAAGTTATAACAGATATATGTACATCTGACCCTTGAACAAATGGAGATTAGGAGCACTAACAAATCCCCAGACAACTTTTGACTTCTCCAAAACTTTACTAATAGGGGACTGTTGACTGGAAGCCTTACTAATAACATCAACAGTCAATTAACACATGATCTGTGTGTTATGTATTATATGTTATATTCTTACAGTACAGTAAGCTAGAGAAAGGAAAAAAATCTGCTGGTGAGGGGAGCCGCGTCATGCAACCCCATGTTGTTCAAGGGCCAACTGTAAAAATACGTTATGTAATTGGTTCACCATAATTCCATATATATTTTCTTAAAATATACTACTATTTGTAATTTACATGGCCAGCAAATTAGGTGTCCTATACTCTAGGGACTAAAATCTTAGCTTGTAAATCTTTTCCCGCAATTCTCTCCGGGAGCTAGAAGTCCAAATCTCCTTGGAAATTCATGCACAAGTGATATATAGATTTTTTATGAAGCATGTTCATTTCAAAAACTTCTTAAATTTTCATCATGGAAAATTGCATTAGATTTGCTTATTATTAGTTATGCCACGTTCTGAAATATTCTCTTTTTTATTTCTAAAGGATTATTGTTTGACATATATTGCCCAAAGCTTTTAGTCTATAAATGAATATTAATTCCAGACAAAAGAGTAAAATTTGCTCAAAAAGGACAAAAAAGATGAGTGGAAAGATGCTGCATATTATTACAGAAGATGTATTTAAATATACAGTTGTAGCTTGAGGCAAAGAAATAGACTGTATCATTTAAGGAGGTCTTTTTGACCTGATCCTCTGACCATAATGGCTTCATCCAAATGAGTCTGATGCAGAATCATCAAAATCACTTGACACACCAACTTCCTAGAGTAGTTGGGAGTTTGATTACCAGCTCTGATGATACAGCTTGCCATTTCAGGGTGCGTGCACAGGTAATAGGTTAATATCACTAATAGGCTAATATTACTGAGATGTCTTAACTTAAAAGATGCTCATGTAACAGAACTTAAGTGCATTTAGTTGTTTTTTTTTTTTAAATTTTTTTTTTAATGTTTTATTTATTTCTAGGAGAGAGAGAGAGAGAGAGAGAGAGAGAGAGCGTGAGCAGGGGAGGGCCAGAGAGAGAGGGAGTCACAGACTGAAACAGGCTCCAGGCTCTGAGCTGGCAGTCAGCACAGAGCCCGACGCGGGGCTCGAACCCACAAACCGCGAGATCATGACCTAAGCGAAAGTCGGACGCTTAACCGACTAAGCCACCCAGGCGCCCCAAGTGCATTTAGTTTTAAAATATGTTTAATAAAACAAAAAAATATATCCTTAGCAGTGGTTTATATTTATGGTTTACATCCCTGGTGGTTTTACCATTGAGTAGATAAGTACTTTCTGTAGAATTCAGAGGCTATTTCCTTGTAGAATTGTTTTTTAAGTAGACATCAGAAGTTTTAATCCTTACAATCATGAATATTGCCTTTTTTCAAATATTTCTCAGAATCATTGAATAAAATCATTACATAACACTGAGTAGTACAAGGCCTTCCTAACATGTTACTTGTGCATTCTTCAATGGTTTTCAGTTGAACACTGAGCTTCACCTGCTGTTTCCTTTGGACATAGACTGGATTTTAAATGCCACTCTAACTGCATTTAACAACGAACGATGAATATCACAGAGAATCACATATTACGATGTGGGCTCATGGATTACTAAAATGTTGCCTTTTCTTCCCAGAGGGCAGCAAGAACCACTATTCTAGATGAGGAGAATTCCCCAGTAGGCCCTTAGTTTTTAGGGTTTGGTAAAAATGCAGCTATATGCAGTTTTGAGAGAATCAATGGTGTACTATCTGGCACAGAAGTTTATAGGAACTGCCAGTTGCAATGTTCGCAATGCTTAATCAGGACACATATGCTTGCATGATTTATTAGAAACACGGCATCTACTCTTTGCTTCTTTTTAAACCTTTATTTAAAAAAAACAACAAATGTAGCTATTGCCTTTAGAGAGTAATCAACCTTGATTCAGTTCTTGAGTCAGTTCTACTACAGCAACCAGTATTACCTGTTTGAGGCAAAATTTGTTTTCTTTCTGGAATTCAATTTTTTTTTTTGTCTTTATGTTCCTTTTATGTTTAAAAATAGCCTTTAGGATGCCCGGGTGGCTTAGTCGGTTAAGCATCTGACTCCTGATTTCGGCTCCGGTCATGATCTCACGGTTTGTGAGTTCTATCCCTGCATCAGGCTCTGCACTAAAGTGCGGAGCCTGCTTTGGATTCTCTCTCTTCCTCTTTCTCTGCCCCTCCCCTCTGTCTCAAAAATAAATAAATAAACATTTTTAAAAATATCTTTTTAATTCCAGAACCTAAGAAAGCACCTGTGTTCGATCAGCACCTCACTCCTGTAACAGCGATTGAAGGAGAATTTGTGCAGCTCAGTTGCCATGTTCACGGATCAGAGCCGATCAGGATCCAGTGGTTGAAGGCTGGAAGGGAAATAAAGCCTTCAGACAAATGCAGCTTCAGCTTTGCTAACGGCACCGTGGTGCTGGAACTTAAGGATGTGACTAAAGCCGATTCAGGAGATTATGTGTGTAAAGCTTCAAATGTGGCTGGAAGTGACACTTCAAAATCAAAAGTGACCATTAAAGGTACAGACACCTCCATAGTATTATTCAGACCAAGCCAATGACTGGTCACATTTATTTGCTTATTATAACTTAAATAAGAATGGAATTCCATTTTTTTAGAAACATCTGTTCATGCTCATTTGCACTTTATAGTCTCCTTATTATAATTGAAGTATTAGAGAAGTCGGTGAAAATGATTTCAATGCAAATTGTCTGAAATTGTCTCAAGTTCACCATCCTCTTTCTTGTACCTCTTTTTTACTATATCCAAGAATGTATAATTAAGTTCCAAGAATGATGCAGTAATAATGTGACATGAAGTAGTCTGATGTCATAGTCCTGGAGGAAATCTCTGTGTAAGCCAAGCCTAGAAATACAGAATTTGATACTGATATTATAATTGTCATTCAACCTATATGTGAGAGCTACAACTAGTCACACTAGTTATAAATGCCTATAAAATTGCTGTATCTTCTGTAACCCACTCTTATACATAATGAGACCTAGAGTGAATGATACTTTTGACACAGCCAAATTCCTAAAGCTTTAACAAAAGAATCATTTATTCTAATTTTAACATAAGCATAATAACTAAACACATAAATGTGTCTTTTAGAAAAACCAGCCGCAGTCCCAGTGGCTAAGAAAGCAGCAGTAGATGGGAGACTCTTCTTCGTGTCAGAACCTCAGAGTATCAGAGTTGTAGAAAGTAAGTACTACATGAAAAGTGCATCATTGTCTACCCTGTACATTTTGCCACTGATCTAATTCTGCAAAAACCGAGTTGGGAAAATTAAGGTTTTTATTCATTTGCTTTCATTCTTCCTTAGAAACCACTGCAACATTCATTGCAAAAGTTGGAGGTGATCCAATCCCAAATGTCAAATGGACAAAAGGGAAATGGAGACAACTGAACCAAGGGGGTCGCATTTTTATCCATCAGAAAGGCGATGAGGCAAAGCTGGAGATTAGAGATACCACAAAAACGGATTCTGGATTGTATAGATGTGTCGCATTTAATAAACATGGAGAAATTGAAAGTAACGTTAACCTACAGGTAGATGAAAGGAAGAAACAAGAGAAGATTGAAGGAGATCTTAGAGCAATGCTGAAAAAGTAAGTTCAATTTTAAAACAAAAATATGCACAGTAAACTTCCATTCACAAAAGAGATCTCTCAAGAGTTACGGACTCCTCCCTCCAAAATTCAGGTCACGTAAGAACATAAGCACACAGACATTCTCACAAAAACATATATGCAAGCACCTAATATTTGGGCATAAGTTAGTGGTTCATTAAGATCAGTTTCTGAATGATCATAAGAAAGTTTTGAGAATGAAGTGATTTTTTGTTAAAAATTTGAACAAAGGAAGTGGTCTACAGAGAAATGCGTATGCATCTAGATATGAAATTTTTATTTCTGTGTATTATTTCTCATGTTCTGAATTATTTTCTAGATCAACTGTTTGAAACATTTTCCATAATTACCAATACTTTCAACACAGGTTAGATTTCAACATAATTAATTAATAAATTAATCAGCACTTGCTTTCCATACATCTTTCCTGTGCCATATATATGCCTTAGTAGTGCTTTCTGTTACTGTTATTGCCTTTCCTTTTAATTATTTCATTAGACTCTGGTTTAAAGTTTACAAACATATTTCTGTTACTCTTTCCTTTATTAAAATCTTCGATGAAATTTCTGTACTTTGTAACAATGGTCCAATCTTAATTCACTTCATCACAAAACCCACAATTTTTTTTATTGTTTCACAGTTAACGTGGTTAGACTAATATTTCTTGAATAAAGGACATAGCACTATGTCTTTGTGATGGGGAAAAGAACCTTAATGACATTTACAATCTTTAAATGATAGACAATTCAAAATAGGTAGAAGAAGGTGATTTATGTCTATTTCTGATTTCATTTAGGACTCCAATCTTAAAGAAAGGACCTGGAGAAGAAGAGGAAATTGATATCATGGAACTTCTAAAAAATGTTGATCCTAAAGAATATGAAAAATATGCCCGCATGTATGGAATCACTGACTTCCGAGGACTCCTTCAAGCATTTGAAATACTGAAGCAAAGTCAAGAAGAAGAGACCCATAGATTGGTATGATCTTTTGTATATAGCATCATCTTAAAAATTAGCATTTGAAACATCTAATATATCTCCTTCATGTAATATAACCTAAGCAGCATCAAGAATGGAAGCTGAATAGAATCACGTATCCTCGAATTCAGTTTTTTTCCCATATGTAATACTTACACTTTTCCTCCTCAGGAAATTGAGGAAATTGAGAAGTCAGAGAAGGATGAAAAGGAATTTGAGGAACTTGTGTCATTTATTCAGCAAAGACTGTCACAGACAGAGGTAAAATGAATTATGGTGATAATACAGTGAACAGATTATTATTTGGGATTATAAGGAAAGGGGTGACTAATATGTGTCAATTCTTTATTCTCCTAGCCTGTCACTCTGATCAAGGATATTGAGAATCAAACAGTTTTGAAAGATGATGATGCTGTGTTTGAAATTGACATTAAGATTAATTATCCAGAGATCAAGCTTTCATGGTACAAAGGGACTGAAAAACTGGAACCCAGTGATAAATTTGAAATAAGTATTGATGGTGATCGACATACACTCAGAGTCAAAAACTGTCAACTTAAAGATCAGGGCAATTATAGACTGGTGTGTGGTCCACACATCGCTAGTGCTAAACTAACTGTAATTGGTAAGTAACACACATTTTATTTAAAAAACAAAACCAAAAACTTGTGAGTTTACTGTTGAGCACATCTGCATGTGATATTGAACAAAATGCATTTTGTATCATTCCAACAGAGCCTGCTTGGGAGCGGCATCTTCAGGATGTCACTTTGAAAGAAGGTCAGACTTGTACCATGACATGCCAATTTTCTGTGCCAAACGTAAAATCTGAATGGTTCAGAAATGGCAGAATCCTTAAACCCCAAGGTAGACATAAGACCGAAGTCGAACACAAAGTGCATAAACTGACCATTGCTGACGTGCGAGCAGAAGATCAGGGCAAATACACCTGCAAATATGAAAACCTTGAAACTTCAGCAGAGCTCAGAATTGAAGGTGGGTGAAAGACTATGGCTGGACTTCTTACAGTGCAGGTCAATGGCAGACATTGTGCGGGACCCCTGCCGCCGTCACCCTGCCATTGCACATATTCCAAAGTGCTCGTGTTCTCATTTCCCAACACACACAGCATTCACTCATATTCCAAAAGTCACATGAAACCAAAAGGGAAATAGTCGCACAAACACCAGTTCTTTTGCATAGTTCTTTTTGTCCAAAGGCAGATACCAATCTAAACTAAGAGATGACTTTCTACGGATTAAATTCTAGATAATTCCGCTAAATTCAACAATTCTTTACAATTTTACTAATTTCCATAATTCTCACATCTATGATTCTCATTCTAAGAAAGAAACACAGAAATGACCAGATTTCATAGCTATATCTAAAAGATCTCGGCTGTGAGTTGATGTTTTGTTTATAGAAACTAACTTGAATCTACCTATTAAATAAAATTAACAACATACGTGTGATTAGCAGCTATTTTTCAAAAATAATTATTTCATGTGAGGATTATATTCCAACCTTCTAAATCTCTGAAATAAAGTGAAATCTGAGGATTCAGGAGCAACAATATTCATTTCCTAATTCTTTGACTATATGCTCTGTCTGAAGACACCCTGGGGCTGTATCGAGCAACATTTTGGCTGTAATGATAGCATCTGCTTCCAGTTGATGCCCATTTTTAGTTGCTGAAATATAACTATATGACTTTTCAATTTCTCTGACTTGCTTTAAATGGATATCAATGCCTGGTTGTATTCTAAGGTTCAAAAATTTGTAATATTTTTCTATTAAAAGGATCCAGTTGAACCCACTTATCATTTTTGAAATAATGGCAGTCTTATATGATCTTTCAAAAAAAAAAGCTCACCAGAGTATTTATGATGTCTAAAATGTTCTTGATACTGTTACACATTGAATTCCAGACTTCAAAATAACATTTTGCAGAACCATCTACTCCAGCCCATTCTCCTCCTAAACGTGCCTGCAATTCCCATGGGTTGACTCCTTTGTGTATGTCTGCAGGTGCTTACAAAGCAGGTTTCAGAATCTGAAAAATGACTCTTCTGAAATTTGGAACTCCAGACTTCGTATTGAGCTTAAATTATTTCACAAGGAAAGTGATAATATAGTAGATAATAAACAATTCTAGGTCCTGAATAGCAAAATTACTTTTACAGAAGAAAGAATTTCAAAGGGGAATAAATTACAAAGTAAAATTAAGTTTGTGTTCCCTTTATTTTGAACCCCAAATTTCACTAACATTTTTAAAGTGTAATTTGACTTTTGGGTTATAAGCACCTTTGACTATTGCCTTTGTGCAAATATTTTAAGGACTCTCAGGGATTTCTTTATACTTTCCTACACTGGTCCTGAAGGAATATACTTAAGTATTGGGATAATTTCTTGTCACTGATGCAGACAAGAGCACTTTCTTTTTGTTTTATATTTTCAGCCTTTGTTATATTCCAGTAGGAAACAAAGATGGAGACTTTAACCATCTGAGGGGAAAGCATAGTAAAAAAAACCTTCCTCCCTGTACAATCTAACTTTGAATCCTCTTTGTGCAGCTGAACCGATTCAGTTTACAAAACGCATACAGAACATTGTGGTGAGTGAGCATCAGTCTGCCACCTTCGAGTGCGAAGTGTCCTTTGATGATGCCATTGTAACATGGTATAAAGGACCAACAGAACTGACCGAGAGCCAGAAATACAACTTCAGGAATGATGGTCGCTGTCACTATATGACAATCCACAATGTGACCCCAGATGATGAAGGTAATTTAGTTGACAGGCTCCTTGCGAATATATAATTTAGATCTTTTCTGTTTTATATACTTCTACCCAAATTTACACTTACACTCTGTAATTCTATATAGACTACTATTTAAGGAAAGAGAATTATAAATAAATACACAAATAAATTCGAATTAAATATTGTATTTAAGTAAAGAAACGTAATTTACAAACATCAGAAAACAAAAGTTTGATGATTTTTCTTAGGTGTCTATTCAGTAATTGCTCGACTGGAGCCAAGAGGTGAAGCCAGAAGCACAGCAGAATTGTACTTAACAACTAAAGGTCAGAAAACACCACATGGAAGTCACACTGCAATCTTTGAAACAGAGAATCCTGCCCAGATGATTCTAAATACAAAAATGTCATTGTTTTTCTTTTGCAGAAATTAAGCTTGAGATGAAGCCTCCTGGTAAGTTAAAAAAAAAAGAAAAGAAAAGAAAAGAAAAGAAACCAATCCTTGCTCACAGCATATTCAACATAATTTTGTAAATGATAGAAGCCAAACTGAAAAATATTGTTTATTTTTTCAGTTTACTCAGTAAAATTATTTTCAGGAAATAAGACAAATGTTAGACTTTGTGAGCTTAGGAAATTAGAGATAATAAGGTCTCATTTAGCTGCTGTCTCGGATCATGCCAAAACTGTGCGGCCATAGAACAAAACCAATTTTCACAGGAAATAAACCTGCCTATGAGGTTACATACACAAGAATCCTAATATCTCTCTCTATTAGACTCTATATGCAGGTGTCTGTATATTAAATTCTGCTGTTGGAAATGCCTGACAAACACATCTTAGTTGTCTAATAAATATGTGTCGTTTCAGTCCCTGTATGCTGATCATTAAATGTTCCTTTTCAGATATTCCTGACTCCAGAGTTCCAATCCCAACCATGCCTATCAGAGCGGTACCTCCAGAAGGTAAGATCCAGCACCACAACACCTGGCTTAAAGCAACCGTAGTCTACCACTAGGAAATTAGCGATGCAAAACAATAGTAGAGAGCCAGAAACACCTTCTTGCCTGTCATATTCTTCACTGTATAATTAAAAATCAAAACAAAAGAGTAGTAACAATTATAAATGTATGCTATTTTATTTGCTCTGGTTGATTAATTGCTACTATTCCACCTTTGAATACTGAAAGAAATGAATCAGACTTTTCATTATACTTTACACCCAATAAAGACCCAAACGATGATGATGGCATTTCTTTTCTTCAGAAATCCCTCCTGTGGTTGTTCCTCCTATTCCTCTGTTGCTACCAACACCCGAAGAAAAGAAACCACCAGCAAAACGCATTGAAGGTATTATAGGTTCTCTACCTAAATGTCAAAATATATAATTAATTATTGTGGACCTGGAAAATGTTGTCTAATGCAACATGTTGGCCCTCTAGTGGTCAACAGGTTGAATTGCTTTTCAAAATGTAAACGACTTTAAATTGGCTTTCAAAATTTAAATTATTTACCTTAAATATGTATAACATGTATGATTAAAATTATGAAAATCATCAGAAAAACCAAATGCAATGCTTGATATTAAAATATTTTGTCTTAATGGAATCACTTAAACATGAGTGGCAAATTGATTTGTGTTTCTTATTTTATATATATATATAATTATTACATATGTACATTTCTTATTATATATGTATATATATAATGGAATATTATATATATGTATATATAATGGAATTATATATACATATATATATATATATATATATATATATATATATAATAGAATTAGTTTCTAGTGAAGATCCTGGGTATAAACCATACTAGTTTATTGTCATGCTACAAATTATAGTTTGTAGTTTGTATGTTTTTCTCAATTACAACGTTAACACCTTTTTAAAATTTGCTGTTTTGTTACAAAAATATGATTTAGAATATCTTTGATATACTTGATTCTTTTTTTCTTAGCTAAGGAATGAGTTCACCAATAAGGAGCTCTTCAGTATGTCAGGGAACTTCCCTTTTCAAATACTTCAGTAGACAAATTATGCTATTTGTCCCCCAACTTATTCAAGTAAATCGGTCAACAGACTGCCTGGGACTTTCTAGAGTTCTGGGGAGTTGAGACTTGCTATCAGAACTCTCCGTACATCAGAAAAAAAATCTGCATGTCAAAGTCAGATATTTCCACGGTCAGATTTTTCTGTAGCAGTTTCCAGGGTTTGGTATGCTAGTCCCCTAATAGCTGCTACCATTGGGGTCAAGAGCTTGAGCTAGTTTTCAGCCAGCCTCGGGGAAAATATAGTAGAAAATCAAAAAATGAAAAACTGCCAATTTTGTGACTAATACATCTCAATAAGAAAAACATTTTTATAATTTATATGAATAATTAAATATATTTCATCTACTTCTGAGAGCAGAGAGGAACAAGAATTCAAAATCATAAATTTAATTTCCATTTACGTTTATTGTCAGGAATAATAATTATATCTTAATGAACGATTTTGTCTTTGAGTGCTACTGTCAACATGGCTAAGTTTACCCACTGGGAAACTTGGGAAATGAAGTCATATCTTAAAAGTTAAAAGCTGTGTTATTGTGAATATTAAAAGCCATAATCGAGTTATGAGTAGGGGCCATGATCAAAGTATATCATCAGCAACAACAAAGAAAACTTCTACAGCATCATAGATAGGACTTTGAATTTTACCAATTCACTTGTTATTCTTCTTCCTGAAAAATGTAAAGGCTCTTATCTAAGTGAAACAAAGTGAAAATGTGAACCTTTTATATTTATCGTATCACATGTGCTCGACGTTTTGCAATCTTTAACTCTAAGCAGGCATAAAATCAGTGAAGATTTAGAATCACCCTACATAATTCTATCTCCATCCAGAAAACTTTTTCTGCATTCTAGCACAAGATCTTTCTGAAACAGGTATCTCGGAATAATGTTGCAAGAGTCTCATTACCATCAAAACCTGAAAATGTTTTACTTGTTTACATCTGATCTTCTTATTTTTTAGTGACCAAAAAAGCTGTGAAGAAAGATACCAAAAAAGTTGTCGCGAAACCCAAAGAAGAGGCACCTACAGGTATTATAATTAATTCATCAAAATTGAATGTTACTGCTTTTCTCCTGGTTAACAATTTTAAACCCCAAATAGCAGAGGCTGGAGGAAGGTCAGAATTTGAGTTCATAAAACAGAACCTCTGCCTTCCCTCACTCGCACCCTCTTCTTGAACTCGGTCCTCACTTTCTCTTTGCCAGCTGTCTACTATCTCCTGTTTTTCTCCCCTGTCCTCCTGTGCCCGTGTCTGCCCCTGGCGCACAGCAGTAGCACCAGAGCTCTCGTTGGCTCTGGGTGGCACCTCCAGTCCCATGGCTGCGCTGGATCCACTCGTGCCAATACCAGTGCAAGGCCAAGGACTGATGCTAATTTCAGTGGCTGCTCCCGCTCAACTCAGAACCCTCCCTGGCTAGTCCCACTGTCAGTCCCTGAAGAAAACCAAAACACTCTTTGAAGGAAGATCAGTTCAGTTACCTCCATTTTTACTATATACTGGAAGAGTTTTAGGAGGAAGGCTAGAGAACTAAATTTAACCAAATAGTTTTACCTATTTAATGAAGATTAGAGTAAGGAAGTGGTCCTGAAGGAAGGAGAGTCCAGGAGCACAAGGCACCGTTTCCAGAGATGTTTTTCTGTGTGATCATTTGCGAAACATGATGGCATAAGAGGAAGCTCAAAAAGCATGGATATTTTCTCAACTTTACACTTAACCACTGAAAAAATGAAACATGCCTCATTTTCTGGCATTAGACTTATTGAATAATCTCTTCATGTTTCATGTTCATTGAAATTGCTTTAAGTCGACCTAACTAGATTTAAAGTTCAGTCTTTCCCCAGCCTAAGTGTCCATCAACAGATGAATGGATCAAGAAGATGTGGTTTATCTATACCATGGAATACTACATGGCAATGAGAAACAATGAAATCTGGCCATGTGTAGCAACATGGATGGACCTTGAGGGGGTTATGCTGAGCGAAATAAGTCAGGCAGAGAAGGACAAATATCATATGTTTGCACGTATAGGAGGATTAGGAGGAACTTGACGGAGGAACAAGGGGGAGAAGAAGGGCGGAAATGGTGGGGGAAAGGGAGAGAGGCAAACCATGAGAGACTCTTGAATGCTGACAAAAACTGAGGACTGATGGATGTGGGGGGGACGGGGGATGGGCATGGAGGAGGGCACTTTGGGGATGAGCACTGAGTGTTATGTAGAAACTAATTTGACAATAAACTATTTGTAAAAAAAA
>NW_024081756.1:302787-337571 GCF_003009895.1 Hyaena hyaena
TTTTATTTATTTCCAGGAGAGAGAGAGAGAGAGAGAGAGAGACAGCGTGAGCAGGGGAGGGTCAGAGAGAGAGGGAGTCACAGACTGAAACAGGCTCCAGGCTCTGAGCTGGCTGTCAGCACAGAGCCCGACGCGGGGCTCGAACACGAACCGCGAGATCATGACCTAAGCGAAAGTCGGACGCTCAACCGACTAAGCCACCCAGGCGCCCCTTCTTTATTGTGTTCTGTAGTCAACAACAATTTAAATGGAACCAACACACAGAAAATATAACAAATTATCAACCAACATAACACTGAGATCCGAGATGCTGATACTGTTTGACAACATAGGCTTTGGTTTATGAATTAATTGGATATGGATATAATTATGGATAATGGATATGATTAATATGCTAATATTGTCATTTAATGTATCATTCATTCATTCATTTTAGCTCCTGAAATTATTGATGTATCCTCCAAGGCAGAAGAAGTAAAAATAACAACCATAGCCAGAAAGAAAGAGGTTCAGAAAGAAAAAGAAGCTGTGTATGAGAAGAAGCGCAGTGTCTATGAGGAGAAGAGAGTTTTCATCGAATCTGTAGAAGAACCTTATGATGAAGTCGAAGTGGAACCATACACGGAGCCATTTGAAGAAGCTTACTATGAAGAACCAGATGAAGAATATGAGGAGAAGGTAGAAGCTAAAAGGGAAGTTCATGAGGAATGGGAAGAAGATTTCGAGGAAGGCCAGGAATACTATGAAAGGGAAGAAGGTTATGACGAAGGAGAGGAAGAGTGGGAAGAAACTTACCAAGAGAAAGCAGCAATTCAAGTCCAAAAGGAGGTTTATGAAGGTCTGTATCAACAGGGAGCCTCTTTTTCTCACTTCCTACGATTTTCAATGTTATTAACCTGATCTGCAATGAATATGAAATCATTGAAATGATCATTTAGGTCTTAAGGTTAGAAATTTTTAGAAACTTAATCTTTAAGCTTCTTCAGTTATTTTCAGGCTTTGACATTATAAGTTGAAACATTCATTCCTATTACTAAATTACAAGTGCTATTTTCTAATGCAGAAATTCAGGGTTTACTTCCACTGCCTTGGGGCATCTCTGCCTGATCCTGCTTCAAAAGCCAGCTGCAAAAGATCATGTTACCAATAATGATCCCAAACACAATACTTTCCACAATTATGTATTCTTATTTCTTTTGAAATTAATACAGTCTACTAGAACTTACCTATTTAAGCATCCCTTCTTATTCCTCTGTTTTTGTTAAAGAATCCCATGAGAGAAAAGTTCCAGCAAAAGTTCCTGAAAAGAAAGTACCACCTCCAAAAGGTTTGTAATTGGAATTATTTAAATATATCAGAGCATCAACATCATTATCATTGCTTGTTTGGCAAAGATGTTTAAATCACCAGTTCAATCCAATAGGCACAACTTCTTCTCTAAGCTTTATTGTATCAATGAATTTTTTTCCTGAGAATATCTAATTAATGCTAAATTTTAAAAGAAAATAGAAGGATTATTATGATAAATATTTTTTAAAATATCCAAACTATTTGAAGTGCAGAGTACCAAACTTGTTTCTTTCTTTAAAATTATATACATGTTGTATATGCATGTATACATATATACAAACATATATGGATGTGTAGGAAGAAAGAGAGAATTTTAATAGAAATTCTAAAAGTACTGCAATTTCTTTAAAATGCTTGCAGTTGTAAAGAAGCCAGTAGTTGAAAAAATTGAAAAGACTTCTCGAAGAATGGAGGAACAGAAAATTCAAGTTACCAAAGGTATTATGATTTAAAACATTTCTAGTACCAAGTACACACGTCATCTGTTTACTGATGTATATTCCCATGTTATTTATATAATCATCTAACCTAAGGTATTTTAAAAGTTTGTGCAAACCAATATTCTTCACAATACAAATATATTTGTACATATTTTTTAAGTACCTGAAGTTTCAAAGAAGATTGTTCCACAAAAACCTTCTCGGACTCCAGTGCAGGAAGAAGTAATTGAAGTGAAAGGTATACATCTTTGTCTTTCCAGCTACAAGTTTTAAACATTTTCATTTACGTCTATGTATATGTGTACATATATTACTAAACAATTCACAAATCCGAAACTACCAAAATAAAGACATGTTTATACAGTATATATTTTATGTCGAGTTGCACATAATGCATAATTTAAGGAAATAATAACATCCCCTTTGTTTCTAGTTTTGCTTTAAAATTACATAATATTTTTAATCTAAGGAAGGCTTTGTTTAATGAATAGTCTTCTAACTTTACCATGCAATGCATTCCATTGCATATAATATTCCCCATCCTCTCGTTTATATGAAGAAACCTTAGTGGATTTGGAAAAGCACCACGTTACGTGTGAAGAAGTTGTGTCTATTTGATTCCCACTCAGTAATGTTTGATAAAGGCTGCATGGGTTGTTTGTCCCTATATATCAAAACATGATTTATTTTCTTGTCAATACTGACTTTATTCTCAAGCTATCATATTAACCCATTCATTCTGTATGTATGTGTTTGAGCTGGTTTCTTGTCTTAGAAAAAGAAATACTAAATGTGAAATGCTCTCTTTAAAGTCCCAGCTGTGCATACAAAGAAGATGGTTATTTCAGAAGAAGAGATGTTCTTTGCTTCTCACACAGAGGAGGAAGTGTCAGTCACAGGTATAAGGCACATTTGAATTTGGGGGCTCAGATGAGTTTTTATCCCTCTTTGTTTTACCTAATTTGTGATGCTGTAGGCATCTCTGTCTCCTTGTAACTCTCTGTCATTTTTTTCATTGCACATTGTCTCTGTTTTAATTTGTATTTCCATTTTCTTTGTAAATTATAATTACCACCCACAATACGGCATACCAGTAATTAAAATGTACATTTTTTTAAAGTCCCCGAGGTACAAAAGAAAACTGTTACTGAAGAGAAAATTCATGTTGCTGTTTCCAAAAAGATTGAGCCTCCACCTAAAGGTATTAGTGATTCCTGCTAAGTTTAAAGTCTTTTAAAAATTCCATCATAAGCACCTGGATATGTTAATATTGCATAATGGGTTTGGTCATGTGGTCAGCAGACCTACGGCCATTGTGCACAATGGACATTACAGGGGGATGGGAGACCGAAGGAACACACAGGAGAGAGGCAGTGGACATTGCAGGGCGAGGGAAAGACCATGAGGAGCACACAGGAGAGAGGGATGAACATAAATGGAAACTCTGTTCTCTGCTTCAGGGACCTTAACAATCTAGCGACCAGCTATTTGGAAATAGAAATTTGATGTCCCTGAACCAGCTAATGCCATTTCCCCAGAGCTGATGGTTAAGTTTTCAGGAATTTTGCGACCCAGTATGTAATACCTCCATGATCAAAAGTTAAACTATATAAACTTTAAATAAGTATATTTAAAAACTATGATCATAGTTAAAACTTTCTACTTCCACTTTTGCTGCACTTTATTATAATTATTATCTTTGTTTCTGAGGTTGTTTACATCACTTGTGCCTATACAGTGGAAGTACTAGATCATGGTGGGCGACTGCACATCTCTTCCAGACCCCATGATGATGACATAGTGCTCGGTAGCCAGGGAGGGAGTGTTTACGCCATCACAGAAATTGGAAAATGGCAACTGCTAGAGATTAGGGCTCCCACTCCCCCCCACGCCCCACCCAAATCATTAAACGTTTAGGATACAAAAAGTATTTAAGATAATCGAATGCAGTTGTTATAATGCAGTCACTTTGTACCTGTAAAGTTTCTAAAACTGGCATTTGAGGCTCTTTCTAGGAAAGTTCAGGCTCCTGCAGTGCAGGTGAAGGTGAATAAAAACTACGTTTTCTAAATAGCCATTCCTCCGGTTCCCTTCACTCTTGGAGGCTTCTCTAATTCATTTGGCATAAAAGAGAAATGCCTACACTTTATTTTAATACTGTCTCACAATATATGCCTTGTTGTAAGAACACATGATTTCTCAAGAATGGCACTTTCTTTTAAAGTCCCTGAGCCACCTAAGAAACCAGTCCCAGAAGAAGTGGTTGCTGTTCCCATTCCTAAAAAGGTGGAGCCCCCACCAGCCAAAGGTAGAATAATGTTTTGGAAAAAAAGAATGTCTCCGTGTCTGTCTTTTTGTATCTTTTTCTATGGGATCTGTGTGTTAACGAAATCGCATCTGCCAACCATTTGTAATGTATTTAATTCTGCATATGTTGATTCCAGTAATTGTGATAATGTATTATGCAAGTATCAGTAACATTTAGACCATACTAACTGGGCCTTTGTTTCATGGAATGTATGTAACGTCTCTGTGGTACTGGTTTATTTAGCATACGTTTCTACCACAAGTAGAGCATGTTTAACTACTTCCTAAATTCTTACATTCTTACTGAGGATTTGCACGTTAGTATACTCTTAAATGTCTCAGAAAGAGGCTCGAATTCTCAACATTGTTTCAACAATGATATCTTAAAAGTTCCTGAAGTTCCCAAGAAACCTGTGCCAGAGGAGAAAAAGCCCGTTCCTGTACCCCAAAAGGAACCTGCTGCTCCCCCAAAAGGTATACCAGCACTGATGATGGGGCAGCCCTGTGCGCTGAATGCCTTTCTTTTGCATTATATGGTCTTCAGCTGCGTGCTGTGCTGTCTTACTAGTTTGTGTCTTTTGGATGCCCCTCGTGTTTTTCATTTGTTTACCACCTTCCAGGGCTGTACTCTTGACATACATTATTGATGACACTGACCATCCCAAAGACATCACCAAAAGCATTTTTAAAAGAAGTAGCTAGGTCAAACTGCTGTCTTAAATTTTTAATGTGTTTCCTGCCTTAGAGGAAGAAGAAATATTTGTGAAACTCCTATTCGGCAGGCATGTTTCTAAGAAAAACTCTTTCACCTCTCACATGTGGGATTTTTTTTCTTAATAAAAAACACTTCCATGAGTTAAAAAGAGATACGGAGAGTAGCAACTGGACAGCATTGGGCAGAACTGAATGTTAACTAGATAAAGATTGTACACTGCTGCTAGTAGTGGCCGCTCTTCTGAAAAGTCAATAGTGCTGAGTCTAGACTAGTTGAAAACGTTGATTTTTGACATGTACTTTCACCATGCTTCCCGATTTTAATTGAATGTCAATATTTGCCATAAGTGTTGCAATTATCTATTATCTAGTCAGGGCCCTTTTGCCTAGGTATGTTTGAATTCAACGTGCTAATTCTTTACTTTGGTTTTTTAATTTGGGTTGTTTGTTTTGTGGGGGTGGGGGTGGTATAAGACAATAGTTTATGGATGCAGTGAAGCTACAGACTGCACACACCTGATCTGTTACAGAGAGATTCAGCAAGAATTCAGTATCATCCAATTTAGGCTTGCTGAAGTCTTACTGTTCCCATTTTGCCTGACTGCCAGTTTCTTCCTGAATCAAATCTGTTTCCCTCCTTCTCAGACTCTTGATTGTTTCCGAATTCTGGGTCTTTTTTTAAATCAAATGATTTGTCAAATAATTCTGATGATATAATTATTAAAATATAATGAGTATATGAAGATAAAATATATTAAAAGGTCATATTACTAAAACCAATACTAATATCAAAGCCACTTGATCACTCCTGAAAGAGACACAGAGACATGTCTCACCATTAAAAACAAATGCACATAGTATACATATGTTTATATATATATATACATATATATAAGCACAAACACGCATGTATACATAATATATACAGACATGAATGTGTATCTGTATAATTACATCAGGATATTACAGATTATAGAGGTGCAGAAGTTCACAAAAACTGCTATCTTATTTAAAATAGAAACAATATGGGGCACCTGGGTGGCTCAGTCGGTTGGGCAACCGACTTCAGCTCAGGTCATGATCTCATGGTTCGTGGGTTTGAGCCCCGCATCAGGCTCTGTGCTAACAGCTAGCTCAGAGCCTGGAGCATGTTTCAGATTCTGTGCCTCTTTTCTCTCTGACACTTGCCTGCTCATGCTGTCTCTCTCTCTCAGAAATAAATAAAACATTAAAAATATTTTTTAAGAATTGTTATCAATCTTAAAAAATAAAGTAAAATAAAATGGAAACAATATTTGCCAGTAATGCATGCAGTTAAAATACATCTGCCAGTTAAAAATTCCATACCATCAACATTTAGATAAACTAAACTGTTGTAAACCTTTTTGGGTCAGAGATCCTTTTGAAAATGATGAAGCCTCTGAGAGAAAAGCATATATGACATACCCACAGAATTTCACACACAGAGCTCCCCAAAGCCACTGACACATGGATATCAGATGGAGAAGCCTACTTACACTAGAATGAGTGCTTCTTGATTGTTCAACACACTACAGTTGCATCAAAAACAAACAAAATCAAAAGAGAAATGGGAAAAAATGCTAACATATAGATACAATTATTCTAAATACAATTATTCTAAGTACATCTTAGTCTAAGATAGTCTTAGATAAATTAACTCCATTGTCATTATGGATTCCATTTCTCCATATAAAGCATGACAAGGCTTTGCTACATTCTATACACACTCTCTTGTTTGTGTAGTTACTGACCGATGTGTTTTATCAAAAGCATACCAATATATAAAGAACAAATTATGTACATATCATTTTGTGTCTAGAACTCATTTTTAATTGCCCAAATGCTTCTGTAACACTACTTGTGACATTTATCACATTGTGACCTGTTTAACATTATAGTCTAATTTTCTGCATTATTTTGCCAACACATAGAATCTATAACGTTAATGAACCACTAAAGATTTGTGTATGTGCCGATGTCCATTCATAAAAGTGGAATATATGTGAACTAATGTTCTGTTTTAAAAACCTTAAGTCCCAGAGGTGCCGAAGAAACCTGTCCCTGAAGAAAAGATTCCTCTTCCTGTTGCAAAGAAAAAGGAAGTTCCACCAGCTAAAGGTACAGTGCCTTGCATGGTAAAGGAGCCCTATTTTTATGTCTTGAGTACAAAACATGTTTGTGTTTCCTTATCTGTTGAGTCACTTTAATTCAAATCGAGTGTCTTACGGTGTGAGTAAAAATTCAACAGAAGTGCCTGTCCACCTGCCTACTCTTTTACAAAATGATTGTAAATTAGCTACTTTGGAAAATACAAAGTCATTTCTAAAAATTAATGTCTTTTCAAGTTGCTGAAGTACAGAAGAGGGTTGTCACAGAAGAAAAAATAACCGTTGTTACTCAACGAGAAGAATCGCCACCACCAGCAGGTACTTCATTCCAACTTCATAAATAACCTTATCTTTCCTTCTGGCTTCTTTAACTGCATGTCTTCTCTCCTGGGCATGCCAGTTCTGTGTTGCTCATTTATTTTACCTTTCTGCGAATTTTAAAATCAAATACTATTCTTTAAGTGCCAGAAATACCAAAGAAGAAAGTTCCTGAAGAAAAAAGACCTGTTCCTCAAAAAGAGGAAGAAGCCCCACCTCCAAAAGGTATTGGCTCTCTGTCTTTCCAAGCACCATCTTACATAATATTATGGGACAAGGCAACTAATGGTTTTGTTAGTTCTGCGACAGAAATAAGTTGTAGGTATATATCTGTGTTTGGGGTTGGGCTTCAATGAGATAACTCTGAGGTTCTAAAAGTGCATGTTTCTAAAGTGCCAGCTCTACGTAAGAAACCTGTCCCTGAAGAGAAAGTTCCTGTACCAGTTCCTGTCGCTAAGAAAGCTCCTCCTCCCCGAGGTAGGATTTGACAAAAATCTTTTAGCTTGTGAATTCTTGCTTTGTTCTGTCAGGTGTCTTCCTGTGTGACCCTCCATCTCTCTTCTGATTGAACTGTTGTGTGTACCTCCTAGTGATATGTTACGTAACTTGTTTTCCCACTGTGTTAGTGATAAACACACAGTATACTGTGTATATATTTCCCAAAGTCTGAGGGAGAGAAAATTGCTAAGATTCTTGAAATTTAAACTTCAACTTTAATGCTTTTTTAAAGCTGAAGTTTCTAAGAAAACTGTTGTAGAAGAAAAAAGATTTGCTGCTGAAGAAAAACTATCTGTTGCAGTTCCTCAAAGAGTGGAAGTCATGCGACACGAAGGTATATTATCAGAAGTGAGGGGGGGAAATGGGTGTGTGTGTTTCCTTAAAGTCTTTCTTTCCAGATGTGACTATTTACCTTACAAGTTGTCTTTATCAGTGTCTACTTGCTGTGGCTTTCTGAGACTAAGTCTTTTGTGTCTGCATTGGTCCTAAATCATTCCAAGACAGTGAATGGGGTGCTGAAAATGTGATAATTGTCAAAGTAGCCACACTTGGACATCATCTGAATATTCTTCTCAGTCTTTGGCTGTCCTGATCTCTTATCTTAAATCAGCTCTCACTTCCATGTAATGAGGGAAGTACTATGAAGCCACACCCTCAGCAGATAGAAGAACCATTATCCATCTGTAGGGAACACCTGGCTATTAATCAGTATTTCAGGAGGCTGAATTCAAGTTCAATATTATCTTTTAAAATATCTGCAGAGGAGGAGTGGAGTTACTCAGCAGAAGAGGAAAGAGTGTCCGTTTCAGTTTATAGAGAAGAGGAAAGAGAGGAGGAGGAGGAGGAAGTGGAAATTACAGAATATGAAGGTAAACAATGCCATGAGCTAGAGGTGATCTGGAGTCTTGGTGGGCTGTTTTCTTTCAAAGATTGTTTATCAGATTAATGAGAGTGACACAAATTCGGTGAACATCTGTGGGCCTCATTAGCTGTATCTTTTGATCAAAACATAAGATTCAGGAGCATCACTTAGAGTAAACATTCAATGTATTTCTTGTCCATCCTCTCTTACTTGGCTATATGGGAGGAGAGAAAAGGCTTCACATTTATAGGTCACTAATGGTGCAGGTATCTCCATATGCATTTATCCTTTCAGTAGATACAGGACTTGATTTCAGCATGATGGTCTAGCATAAACTTCACCTGGTAGTCTAATGTCTAAAACATGAGTAACATAAAGCAGTGTTGACAGCACAACTCACAAACGTATCCTGACTCAGTTTTTAAATGAATAAGAAATTGTAAAAAAAAAAAAAAAANAAAAGAAAGAAAGAGAGAAAGAGAGAGAGAGAGAGAGAGAGAAAGAGAGAAAGAGAGAAAGAGAGAAATTAAGAAATTAAGAAAGAAAGAGAAAGAAAGAAAGAAAGAAAGAAAGAAAGAAAGAAAGAAAGAAAGAAAGAAAAAGAAAGAAAGAAAGAAAGAAAGAAATTGTATTGCCTTATTATATTCCAGAAGTCAAGGCCATGTTTGAGAGCAAAGCACTGAGCACATGGGTTTTTCTTACATTTCATGTATGAAGAAAACAATGATGTAGTATCTTTGGTTGGATTAGCCATTTAGATGTTACCATCCCTACAGTGCTAGTTCTCTATAGTTTCGTAAGGATTGAACAATAAGCTTTATTTCAGTCCTTTTCAATGAATAAAATACCACTAGGCTTACCGCAAACGTGCAGCACTCTGGCTGAAGCTATATATCTGAAAGAACTTTCTTAAGAAAGTTCTAATGTAGCCCTGCTTTAGAGAAAAACCAATAAGCTCTGTAACAAATTGACTCTCTTTCTAATAAAAAGATAAATAGAATTCTATATGTAGATGCCCATGAGTGCATTTCTGGCTAATAAAAGGTGCCCTACTTCTCCTCCATGTGGAAGAAAAGTCCGTATAAAATTCCAAGGTGCAGTCATAACAGAATGGCTTGGAACAGAGCAAGATGGGACATGACTCCCAGGAGGAAGCCCACTGGTTCTGTTGTGTTTCCTGGGAAAGGCCACGGTGTTGGGCCCAAGTCGGGAATCTAATAGGGGAAATCAAATATAACATATGCATATAGAAAGTTCTCAATGTATGAATCTGATTTAAATTGTTGATGGTATGCATTATAAATCTCTTTCCTTACTATGGACTCTAGTTAAAAGGAGAGACATTCTATGATATTCTTATGTTTTCATTAAGCCTGGAAGATTTAAGGTCGGTTAAGGTTGCCTTTAGGGTAAAAAGATGTGACTATACCTAGATCTTATTTTATAATTAATACTATACACATAGGCTCAAAACTCATATGAACACACCCATCTCTTTTACCACACCTGCCCCCGCAAAACTGGAAGAAATGTGTTTCCAAGTCCTCAGTAGGTTTCTCATATGTAATCTAGGTTTTTTATTTAGAAAGCCATTTATGGTTCCTCAAGTGTATGTTTCTGCCCTGAAGCCTTCAAATCTAGAGTGGTCTGTTATTTTTGAAACCTGTCTTCAAATGCTTGGGTTCTTATTAATTTAGCCACTAGGATGGTCTTTTATGTCGCGTACTTGTTCTGTTCTTCCTGTGAATACAAGTATTATTATCTTCATGATACACTTAAAAATGAAATGATTGAAACTTATTTTTCACATGCTTTATCAAAGCACACGCTCTGATTAAAATGCACTTCTTTGGGTATTTTAAATAGGAACAGTAGGGGATTGGGCAAGTGTTAAACATTTTATTATTTCAATTGCTCTTTGAAGTAACAAATTAGAGCTGAAATTAAACTTGAGAAGCACTACAACTTTTCTTTAAACCTGATGTCTTTAAAGTGATGGAAGAGCCAGAGGAATATGTCGTGGAAGAAAAGACGCACTTTATTTCTAAGAGAGTGGAGGCCGAACCTGCCGAAGGTATACAGACTCCTGTGTTAATTTGAGCCCCACGTGCGTTTGGCTTGTCCCATTCTTTACGTTCTCTTGTAGTTTGTCACTTGTATTGCAAGTATTGATAGCTATCACATCTAAGTGAAAAGACTCCACATATTTTTATTGAAAAGAAATCTGGGGGGACCTGGGTGGCTCAGTCAGTTAAGCGTCTGACTCTTGGTTTCAGCTCAGGTCATGATCTTACGGTTTCCTACATCAGGCTCTGCACTGACACCTCAGAGCCTGCTTGGATTCTCTGTCTTCCTCTCTCTCTGAACCTCCCCATTTGCGTGCTCTCTCTCTTTCAAAAATAAGCAAACAATTAAAAAAAGAAACCTGGGCATTTCTACACATGTATTTTATCATCTTTTCAAGTGCTTGAGAAGCATGAGAAGAAGATTGTACTGAAACCAAAAATTCCTGAAAAAGTAGAGGAGCCTCCACCAGCTAAAGGTACCTTTTTCTCTCAAAGAATATGATACCCTTTGCTTTAACAGCTAGAAAGCCTTTTATTTGAGGACTGCTTGAATTTTGTCCACACATGTGTATAAACATTTTTGCTGATTCAGTCATTAATGTTTGTGTATACATATCCTCTTTACAAAAAGCGAAGCCCCACGTGCCAATTTGTCTGTAATGCAAACTAATATTCTTAAACCTCATCTTTCTAAAGTTCCTGAGGCACCTAAGAAAATTGTGCCAGAAAAGAAAATCCCTGCTGCAGTCCCTAAAAAGGAAAAAGGTATATTGGCTTTACTTTATTCATTCTTGCATAATGGCTGTCTTTTTCATCTTAAATTGATATGATCTTCAAATTTGTGTAACATTAACAAGAAAATAGCGTGTCTGTGTTTAAGGTTTTCCACATTGTGTGCTTGATTGTGTTGCTTGATATCTTTTAAGTGCCAGAAGAGCCAAAGAAGCCAGTTCCAGAAAAAAGGGCTCCTCCAAAAATGGTTAAGAAAGAAGAACCTCCTCCAACCGAAGGTAAATGAAATCGTCCAGCACAAAAATGAGAACCGTATCTTGTCTTTCATCCTCTCACTGCTGTCTTTGGCTCCCACCTCGTATAGGGGGGTTATTGGTGTATGTCGGAGGCAGTGGTGTATTATTGCCTTATCTATGGGTGGAGTATTATTTGTTGTGACGTTTATTGGTGTGTATGTTGTAAATTGTCATAGTCTAAAATCACAGTACTTTCTGGCCAAAACAAACAAACAAACAAATCCACTTTATGTAAGTAATTTAACTCCCAAATCCTAAAATTATCTTTCAAGTGACTGAGAGGCATGTGGAAATTACTCAAGAAGAAAAAGTTCATGTTGCTGTAACTAAAAAAGAGGAGCCTCCAAGAGCAAGAGGTACATGCAACCTTTCAATACCCAGAATATTGTACTTAACCTAGTCTCTTTACCAAATACGCTGGTTATATGGGTGTTGCTTGTTGTTGTTTTTGTTGCTCTAGTTGTTTTTTTCTGTGTGAAATAACGATCATGTCAAGTCTTTTATGTTTGAGTTACTATCCTATGACTGCCTTTTGGCAGTTTGAATTAGGGAAACAATTCTTTAAAGTGAAATCTGTCTTTAAAGTGCCTGTGGAGCCCAAGAGAGCCGTGCCAGAAGAAAAAATTCCAAAACTCAAACCTAAAAAAGAGAAGGAACCACCAGCAAGAGGTATACCAACTTTTTTCAAAAATCAAAAGAAGCATGTAGGTACTGAAGCTAGCCTAGGGGAATTGGGATCTTTAGTGAAAATAATCTAAATACTTTATTATAAAGTAAGTAATGTGCACATGCTATTTTCTGTCACTTCCAAACTCAACATTTCTGATACCAGAAAGTACTCTCTTCTTTCTTTTCCAAAAAAGTGTGAAGCTCCCCCAAACGTGTACTTTCCCTTAACATGGACTTGTCTTCTAATATGTTATTGTCGGTATACTAAACTCATATGCCAAAATGATTGTTTCTTGGGGCAATCTTTGACAAAACTTCAGATTTTTTAAAGCCTGGATTTTCTACATTGTGCCAGTGGAGCTTATGGAGAACACTTTAGAATTGAGGCGAAGACACTGTTTATGTGACTTAGGCTTCTGCCTAATGACTGTTTGCTAGTCATTTTTTATGCTATCTGGGTGTCTTTTTGAACTCTGTTATACATACTACCTGATCTTCTTAAAGGATTCATATCTTTGAAACATTAAGCAGGTCAGAAAAAAGTATTCCTATGTATAGTAGACCATGTTTATTTCCAAGTCTGTTGATTTTTCTTGCCGTGTGAATGAGAAATAATGATGAGTATGTTGATGGTTGTCTTTGTCTGTGGACGGTTCATACACAGTGCTTCTTAACATGTACATATTCAAAATCCTGTAATTCACTTTTAATAATTACTCTTTTTAAAGTCACTGAAATCAGAAAAAGAGCTGTTAAAGAAGAAAAGGTATCCATTGAAGTTCCAAAGAAAGAAGCTCCTCCCGTGAAAGGTATGTTGAACTTTGACTAAGTAATAAACTCTACAGCTCTTTGCCTGCTACCTCCTAACCTGACTCCTACCTTTACTGGCTTCTTGTTGACTTATGGCAGGATATCTAACATTTGTAATCATAAATAGCAAAATGAACCCTCTGTAATACCTTGACCAGGAAAGGACTGTCAGGGTCTCCCATAACCAGTGCCTGAATCTATCCCATAAGAATGAAATTGAAGTCCATTGTCACTATCACTCCTAAATGGGCTTGAAGTAAAATGCTGCCTGTTGCCCATTCATTCCAGAAGTAACTGTAACTGAAGAGAAAGAATGGTCTTACACCCAAGAAGAAGAAACTGTTTCAGTGGAACAGGAGGAGGAATATGAAGACTATGAGGAATATGATTATAAAGAATTTGAGGAGTATGAACCAACAGAAGAATATGACCAATATGAAGAATATGAGGAACGTGAATTTGAGCATTATGAAGAGTATAAAAAGCATGAAGAATATGTCACAGGTATGAGTAAAACTACACACCTGACACCACATTAAATACTTTCAGATTCCATTAGAACAGGATAGAAGTTTGGATGCCCAAAGACATTTGCAAAGAACTTTATTTCATTTGACAAATTCAGGATTTTTTGGTTCTTCAATAACTTCTAGAGACAAATCTCCATAAACCTTAAGGTTACTATTCGACTTTGATTCTGAGACTGGTCTTTTCCCCCCTCGCTTTTGCTTAGACACAAAATAGCAAATGTCCCTAAGTTTTTTTCTGAGAAGGGTTAAGAGTTTATCTTCAAGTGCCTGTGATCATTCTAATACATGATCAGAAATTTCTGAATATCTCTTATTCTGAAGCTTGTTATTATCGAGTCCAATAGTCTTTTGAAAAATATATTTGCCATAAGTCAAAAATATTCATAAAAGATATTTTTACATTCAATGTAAACATCAAAAATGATGGGTTCCCATCATCAAAACTTGGCAAGGCTGCTTTAGAAGTAAAGACAGAGGAGGCTAACACAAGCAGTTCTGTTACATCTAATGAAGATCAGATTTGTCAGGTAAAACTTCAGCTGCAAACAATTCATTTATTTTACTCAAAGAAATAAGTTGCTACTGGAATTTTGAAATGACTCAGTATTATTATTTTACATACCCAATCTCTGATATTTCATAGCTTAACTTTGAGAGCATTCTATGTGGTTGTACAGATGGCATTAAACCAACATTATTTAGAAAGAAGTCTTAAACCATGACTTTTTCTACCTGAAGTGAAATGAAAATGTTAATATGTAAGAGAAAGTTACAATGACCTAAAAGCCAGGAGGAAAGGGCACTGTAAGCTTGGTTAGGGCTTTTAGACCTTATTCTACTTGGACTGGTGATTCTCATTCATCTCTAGAGGCTACAGCAACAGTGTAGATAAGAGATATATTATTTTACTTTTTTGAATCCATTTAAGAAGTAGCATGTTTTATTTATGTTCCAAAGTCTAATATTAAATACCCTGTATGTACTTTTAAAGAACCCAAGAAGCCTCTCCCAGTAAAACCTGTGCAAGAAGAACCGGTTCCCACAAAGCCAAAGGCCCCACCAACTAAAGGTAGAGTGAGAAAAATATTACCAGTTCTAAGAGATCCATGTTTCCTACATGTCTGTCATGCTGTAAACACATGTTGAAGTGGCAGCGTACAAAATGTGTGTGTGGGGGGGGGGGTATTATGTTGTACATTGTGTTTCTTAACTTTTTGTTCTTACTACTCTTGAGAAATTTGGTTTTTAAATCTGTTAATGTTGGTATTTTAAAGTGCTGAAGAAACCTGTCCCTGAAGAAAAAGTACCAGTGCTCATTCCCAAGAAACTCAAACCTCCACCACCCAAAGGTACATTGCAGAGTGATAACTACGAGAGACGTCTTTCTTACCTATGTTCTGTAAACGTGTCTTACTGCCTTGTCTGCTGTTTCTTGGTTTTACTGAATGTATTGTGGTCCTGATTCTTACTTTTCACCATTTTTGTGTATTTTGTATTTTTACGGTGTGTGTGCGGTGTGTTTTAATGTTCTTCAATAATTAATGTCTTCAAAGCGCCTGAAGAACCAAAGAAACTTGTTGAGGAAAAAATACACATTTCAGTTACCAAACGTGAAAAAGAGCAGGTGGCTGAGCCGGCTGTTAAAGGTATAATGATTTCCTTCCAAAATTGTGGTCTTCTATAATGTCACTTTAAAAATTAAGGTAGCTATGTTTTGCTTTATTTTGTCTTTGTATGTCTTTTATCACTGGGATTTATCAGATATACAAATCTGTCAACATAAGATAAGTAGATAATGCTATCTATAAAAGAAAAGGTTGTAAAATATATCCTTAGCCCATGATACAACAGCTGTGGCTATGATATATTTAAAATAGAATACTTGGATTTAAAATCAGTGACTGTTTGACACATTCCTAACTTATCTAACCTGATACAATGATATAAAATGTTGACCACGCTTTAATGACTGTTTATTCATTATAAACTTATTTTAAAGTATAAAAAAAAAATCTAACTCAGTGTCTAGTCATTTTTTTCTCTAGTAGAAAGTAATTTCTCTGCACTTTCAGAAAGTATACTTATCCAGAAGTAAATTTAGCTTTTCAGTAAAGGGTATTTCCTACAAGCAGAGATACCTGGACACCAAACACAATTTCACATCTGGGCTCTGCTACTTCAAACTTCCTTGAGTATTTTTGTATGTTTTTATCCCAGTGAGGTTCAGAATCATATCCATGGAACATATAAAGTTTCCTATAGATGAACAGTTGTATATCTATCACATGAGAGACACTTGCAAAATTATTCTGTCTGCTTAAAGTAAGACAAAGAAAGCATTGGCTCGGTGGCCTGCTTCTGACAATAAAATGTCCTTATACTTAAATTTCAAGTGCCCTTGAAGCCCAAGAGAGTTGTCACAGAAGAAAAAGTACTTGTTGCTAAAAAAGAAGTAACAGCTCCTGTTAGAGGTACATAATACCACTCTTTTTAATGTGTTGTGTGTCTCCTTTGCTGTAAAATTCATGTTCAGTTCTATGTGTGTAACTCTTCTCTGGGAAAGATAAATTCTGTTCTTTCTTCGGTTACAAATGGCTGTGTTTGTAATGAGTCTTAATTTCATTGAGTAATTGGTAAATGTCAAACCTAAAGATAATATCTTTAAAGTGCCAGAAGTACCTAAAAGACGAGAACCACAAGAGATTGCCTTTGAAGAGGAAGTTGTAACCCAAGTGGAGGAATATTATGAAAAGGAAGAAGAATACCTTCATGAAGAAGAGTACCTTCATGAAGAAGAATACCTTCATGAAGAAGAGTACCTTCATGAAGAAGAGGAGCTCATAACTGAAGAAGAAGTGGTACCAGTGAAACCAGCCAAAGGTAGATTATACCTCTTTACAAAGGGATACACAGCAGTAGCTCTAGAGTCTGGGTGTCTAATTTGGTCAGATTCTGGGGCTTTTTAGCACCAAGGACCAATTTTGCTTATTTTAGAAACAGGCATTTAATGCTGAAGTATGATTTCTGCAGTTACTTTTCACATTTTATATCTTTTATGCAACATTTCCAAAATTCTTAATAATATCTTTAAAGTGCCTGAGATACCCAAGAAACCTGTTCCAGAAGAGAAGAAACCTGTTCCTGTTCCCAAAAAGAAGGAAGCCCCGCCAGCAAAAGGTATACCACTATTCATAACATGGGCATTTTAAAGCCTTAATCTCCATATGAATATCTTCTGAGTTCGCAACTTTGTGTGTGTTGCTCTCTGTTGTTAGAAATGTTAGTTGTGCTTCATACAGATGTGTTGTTACTAGCAGTTAGAACTTACCAATAAACACTATCTTTAAAGTGCCTGAGATTCCAAAGAAGCCAGAGGAGAAGGTTCCTGTACCCGTTCCTAAAAAAGAGAAGCCTCCACCAGCTAAAGGTACATCTCTTTCTAATCCATCAGTGGGATAATGTAATCATTTATTCGCATAGTATAACCTGATAAGCCCATCACTTCTTTCCCCGTGACAATATTAACAAGACAAGGACCTCCCAACTGGTTATAGGAGCAGTTTACCATGTATTCATCTCTAAATTTTGCCATCAAAGCATGCTGATGCTGAATGCTTGGCTCTTCCTCTTTAGTGGAAAGTTCTTAGCGTATGGTAAATTCTCACTATAATAGCAAAATGGACAAGATCACTGTTTACCAGGCATTGTGTGTTGTCTTGATCACCTGTCTGTGTTTTCTCAGCGTCTTCTATTTAAATTTTTGTGTCCCTCCTGGCCTTTGTTTTGTCACTGTTCCTATTTTTATTCTTAAAGTAAAATTGTATAATGCTTCAGTTAAGTCTGAAAATTGCTGGATCCTTATCTATGGGTGAAGAATTTGAGACTAACCCTACTTGATATCTTTAAAGTTCCTGAAGTACCCAAGAAACCTGTACCAGAGGAGAAAGTACCAGAACCAGTTCCTAAAAAGATGGAAGCTCCACCTGCCAAAGGTACATGAAATTGCAAAATTTTTCTTATTTCACATTTGCATATAAGGAAAAAATAACTGGTTCAATTCTATGCACTTTGGGCATACAACTGTTAAATATTCCTTCATGGAAAAGAAAATATTAAGACAAAATGCTTCTTGAAATACCTTGGTCATACTTTTCTTATTTATCTTAACCATTTTGAGACTGTGCTTAACCTCAAAATTTTATGTCGTGTAACATTTTTCTCTAAATAATTTCTTTAAAGTGCCAGAAGTGCCCAAGAAGCCTGTGCCTGAGAAGAAGGTGCCAGTTCCTGTACCTAAGAAGGCAGAGGCTCCACCCACAAAAGGTACATCACTTCATCATTTAAAAGTATGGGTTCCAGTTATGTATATTCACATACACCTTCCCCCATAACATACGTTTTAAAAATCTGTCTTACTAGAAATGTAAAATTCAGGTATTTTGTGATTATTTTCATATGTGTTGCTCTAAGACATATTTAAAAAAACAGATTCTTAAAGACAAATAATATATTTAAAGTGCCAGAGGTGCCCAAGAAGCCCATCCCAGAAGAAAAGAAACCAACACCTGTTCCGAAAAAAGTGGAAGTTCCACCACCCAAAGGTACATTAGTTCTTACAGAACCAAGGCAAAAAGGAAAACTAACTGGCATTATACAGCCTCACTAATTACAATTAATGCTTAGTGACATGGAATTTGAGACAATTGATGCTCTATGATGAAAAAATATTTGCTTTTCATGTTTTCCCATTGTTATGAATAGTGTACGTAAAAGTGACACTTGTACAATTGAATAAATATCTTTAAAGTGATATCCAAGAAACGCGAGCCAGTTCCAGTTCCTGTAGCTCTGCCTCGGGAAGAAGTTCCATTCGAAGAAGAAATTGCTCCTGAAGAGGAAGTTCTACCTGAGGAAGAGGAAGTTCTACCTGAGGAAGAAGAAGTGCTGCCTGAGGAAGAGGAAGTTCTACCTGAGGAAGAAGAAGTTCTACCTGAGGAAGAGGAAGTCACCCCTGAAGAAGAAGTTGCTCCTGAAGAAGAAGAAGTTCCTCCTGAGGAGGAAGAATTCATACCTGAGGAAGAAGTTGTACCTGAAGAAGAGGAAGTTCTTCCAGAAATCAAACCTAAGGTGCCAGTACCTGCACAAGGTATAGCAACTCTTCTTGAAGTCATCAAGGCCTCTTTTGTGTTGAATTCTACCTTTCCATCTCTTTTTTATTCATCTCTAGTCTTATCTATACTACTTCACTCTTTATGGTGTCTACCATCTAAATCTTAGAAAGCGTTCCAGACATGTGTGCCTTTATTGTTGTGTCTGTCACGTGTGTCTGTCTATCATAAATGGTCCAAATGTCTTTTCAGATTTCATGATATGCAATGTTATTTAGTCATTTGTGGTCTTATTTTCATTTGTCTTTTTGTCACATATATAATACTGTGCCTGTGATTTTTAATGTCTTAAAATGAATGTTTTTAAGTGCCTGAAGTGCCAAAGAAACCTGTACCAGAGAAGAAAGTCCCTGTTCCTGCTCCTAAAAAAGTGGCACCTCCACCACCCAAAGGTATACCTCCCCTAAGTGAATGCACATTCTTCATCCATAAACATTTTCATCCAGAAAAAAATATGGTGGAACTGGGTTTTAGGAAAAATTATATTTATAAAAGAGTCATATTTTTATTTCTAAAAGTGTTCAGGAACACCAATATCCACTTTTCACTATATGCAAAGCAGTATTTAAGAACAAAGTTAAAAGAAACTATTGTCCCAGAACTGCCACAGAAGTTCTATCTACCCAGTTGCCTATAATTTTATTAAACATCATAACTTTATTTTTTTTATTTTTTAATGTTTATTCATTTTAAAGAGAGAGAGGGAGAGCATGAGCAGGGGAGGGGCAGAGAGAGAGAGAGAGGCAGAATCTGAAGTAGTCTCCAGGCTCTGAGCTGGCAGCACAGAGCCCAACGTGGGGCTCAAACCCACAAACTGTGAGATCATGACCTGGGCTGAAGTTGGACACCTAAACAACTGAGCCACCCAGGTTCCCCAAACATCATCATTTTCATATAGATATTCTGCAAAGCTAAATTATCAACACAAAAAGATACCTGAAAAATATGATGAATACATTTTCATAAATTTCATTTTTCAATCATTTATATGAAGTGCCTTTGTAACACTGGGATGAAAAGAAAAAGGATTGAAGAAGAGGACTGAGTAACAGCTTATGTCTTGTGATGCATACATATAAATGGTAGCCCAGCAGGTTTTGACTATAGCCTTGGGTTTGTTCCTTGTTGCGTTATTCTGAGCAAGCCTTTTAACCAACCTGAGCCTCGGGTTTTTCTCCTTTAAAATGGGGAGACTGATACCAGTTCTGGTGGGCTCCGATGTTATTGTGAGGATAAAATAAAGTAAGTCATGTGGAAGTGCTCCATCACTGAATGAGTTATCCAGATCAGCCCATAGTCCAGGCAAAGTCCATATAGTTGTACCTTAAAGCTCAATATTTTCTGCAAAAGGTCATGGCGTCACTACCTAAAATAAGGATAACCCTTCCCCCTACCAGATTAGTCATATAATCAATGAAATGGTAAAGCTGTTCCTTTATTAAATTTTTTTTGATGTTTTTACTTATTTTTTGAGGGGGGGAGGGTAGGGGCAGAGAGAGAGGAAGGGAGACACAGAATCTGAAGAAGGCTCCAGGCTCCGTGCTGACAGCTCAGATTCATGAACAGCAAGATTATGACCCGAGCCAAAGTCGGGTGCTTAACCGACTGAGCCACCCAGGTGCCCCATGCTGGTCTTTCATTAGATTTCAAGGATTCAGAAATACTTTATAGGTAATGATTCAGCAAATTACTAGTGAAATTTAGATGGATAAAACTACAGCATCTGTCTTCTGATATTCAAATAGGCTACTGACCCCTTGCTCTACAAAGCCTCTTTATATAACTTTGGGCTCCTGACCTACCCTATATCTCTATCCTGAGCAACTGCTGCATGTGTTCTTCCTGTGTGTGGCCTTCTTGTGTTCTCTCTTTTTTGTCCCTCACAATAAATCCTTCACATGAAATGATGTCTTTAAAGTGCCTGAGGTTAAGAAGAAAGTGCCAGAGAAGAAAGCGATCATTCCTAAGAAAGAGGAGGCTCCTCCCGCCACAGGTACTACTTACCCCCAGGCAAATTAGACACTGCCACTTCTTTCTATGCATAAAAGTCCAAGTGTCCTGTTTTGATAATCTGTTACTAAGCTTGTATTATCACTGTGTCTATTGTCTCTGTGTGTGTGCAACTTAAATTATAAAATAAAACAATATCTTTAAAGTGCCTGTGGTGCCTAAGAAACCTGAACCAGAAAAGAAGGTACCTCCTCCTGGTCTTAAGAAAGCAGTGGCTCCTCCTGCCAAAGGTACCTCACCCCAAAACAGGAATGTGTTTGTTGTACCAACGTTGAACTGTGATGCTGTCCGCACAGGACATTCAGCATACACGTCTGCTTTGTATGGTCTGTCATTTGCATTCCCCACTTGTGACCCTGTTGCAAGCATGTTTGTGCTATGTCATTTTTTTCGACTTTGTGTATTTTACGTTGGCTCTTTATGTATGTTACTTCTGAAAAATAAAAACACTAATCTATCTTCAAAGAGCCCGAAGTAACTAGGAAGCCAGTCCGTGAAGTACCTATTGCTCTTCCTAAAAATGTAGAGGCTCCAGCAATAAACAGTAGAGTATCTCTTTAATGGGCTCTTAGTCTTAAATCACAAACCTCTTTATTTTTGTTTCAATAGCTGATTCTGTGAAATCTCAGTGCTTCATCTTGTGCATGTGTATTTTGATATTTACTACCTTGTGTTGAAAAATGGGAAACGGTCTTTATGTGCTCTTCTTTGGTTCTTGCGTTCTAAATGCCTAAAACGATAAATATCTTTTAAGTTCCTGAAGTACCTAAGAAAGTGGAAGAAAGACGAATCATTCTCCCTGAAGAAGAGGAAGTTCCACCAACTGAAGGTAGATGACTTTCTAAGAAAATAGATTTTCCAAGTCATCATTGTCTAATATTTGAAGGAGACAAATGTACATTTCACTTCAGAAAATAAACATATTCAGACTCCAAAAGAAATTATTATTTACCTAATAGAAATTGGGCAGGCCAGTTAAAATCATCTGACTCTCTTTTCTTACATGTGTAGCCTATTTGTTTGTTTGTTTTCTTTTAATTATACTTTTGGAAAGGAAACTGTATTTGTCATGGGGAGTTTTTCATCAAATGCTGTGGTTGGCAATAGTGGGATAAACCCACCCAAAAGAAATTCCCAGTTAAGCCTGAGTAGTTGATATAGAAAAATCTGACTTCTACCGCTAAGTGAATGTTTGCCTTCAAACAAGGCCACTTCTATTTAAAAATAATAATAATAATTCCTACTAAATTCTCTTTGACATCTTTTCCAACTCTGAAATTCTGGGAAGGGCCTAACATATTTTGAAGACACCATAGATGTTTTTCAAGGGCTAGTGAGTTCTCACGCACTGGAAAAAGGTTGAGCTATGACCTACCCATGGTTATGACAACCTCTGTTATCAAATATATCATTTTAGCCTAATATTCAAAACGAATTATTATTTACAAAATAATAATCTTTTTAAAGTGTATGAGGAACCGGAAGAGCCTATCCCAGAAGAAGAGATCCCAGAAGAACCGCCTAGCATAGAAGAAGTTGAGGAGGTGGCGCCACCTAGAGGTACAGCTACTTTTAGGAATTGGATGTTGAAAATCTTTCCCAGAGTATGTCTAAATCTAATACTGTTCTTCGTATACTTTTCTTATATCTTATCATCGATAAATTGAAGATCGATAATTAATAGCACCTAAAGTGTCCCTTCCCTTCCCCCAGCTTTTCTATTGCATCCACAATACAATTCTTGTGTTATCAGCACTTCAATATTTTGTGGGTAGGCCCTATTATGACAGTTCCTCCCAGTTTCTAGCTTTTAGGTTTTTATTCAGTATTAAAGTGGAGGGAAATCTATTTCTGTGTTGTTTACTTTTTAGAATAATTCTTAGCCTATTATTCCTGTAGACTATGACAGCTTTTGCATTAACTGATATTAATTTGCCAATAGGATTAAGAAATAATAGCTTTCTCACCTTTAAAGTTGCTACTTCATATATATAAATACCATTTGGGTTGCTAATATCTTTTAAAAATGAGTCAGTGCTTTGTGTTATTTTTTGCATATGTGGATGTTACTCTGTTCATTGCATGTCATTTTTCAAAATGTCAATATAATACCTTTTAAGTGCCTCCAGTGGTTAGGAAAGCAGTACCTGAAGCACCTACTCCTGTTCCTAAAAAAGTGGAGCCACCACCAACCAAAGGTATAGCAAATCTCAATTAATAACATCTTTAAATTCCAGTTAATGTTCTTTTTAAAAAAACGAATTAGTTTTCTGACTGCTTTCTTTAGATTCATTTAAATAGCAAACTTATGAAATTGATTAAGGGCTAGGAAAAACTGTAACCCATTGCATATCTTTAGCCTTTTTTGGAATGTTAATGAATGATTATGTGTGTATATATTATTCCAGAGATTTCTCATTCTTAATAGCTGAGAATTTTACTGTTAATTAGTACATCTTTATACTTATATACATAACAATAGATTCTTCTTCCCCACATTCCATTCATAAATTTTATTCCATTACATAACATTTTCTCATGTTACTAAAATTACATATACTATACATAATTAGCAGATAATCCCTGCTATTTAAAAAAAATAATAAACCAGCACAGGTTCTTATGGACATGTCTTCTAAGGTTTGGTTAGCACAAATAAGTGATCTGGGAAAATATCTTTATTGCCTATAAAATTGGTGTCATGTAGTATGGAGTGTCTTCTTAAACTTTGATTATTAAAGATGTTGTTTTTGCTGTTTTTATTTCATGTTTATTATTGAGTATTGTCAGCTAACAGAAATGCCTAATATCTTTAAAGTGCCAAAGAAGGTTCCTGAGGAAAAAGTACCTGTTCCTGTTCAGAAAAAAGAACCACCTCCCGCCAAAGGTACATATTCTCTTATAAGCCAAAACTTCCTGTTGATATATTCTCATTAAGATTTTTTATGTTTGGGGTGCCTGGCTGGCTCAATCATCTCTTGATCTTAGGGTCATGAGTTCAAGCCCCATGTTGGGTATGGAGCCTCCTTAAAAAGAATAGAATTTTTTTTTAATTTAAAAAAAGATTTTTATGTTTATGTCTTTGTATCTTGCCTGTTTTGGTGTCTTTTGTCTATGCAAATTTGCTCTTGACAGTCCTAAATATTAAAACTGTATCTTTAAAGTGCCTGAAGTACAAAAGAAAGTCCCAGAAAAGAAAATTGCAGAAAAGAGAGTCCCTGTGCCTAAAAAAGAAGCTGTTCCCCCAGCTAAAGGTATTTTCGGAAAGATCTTTGATCTTCACTAATTGTTGCATGTTGTTTTTATTCTGTATTTTGAATTTACATCTTCATTTCTCTTGTGTTTAAAAAAAAAGACAAATTTCTTAAAATAGATGCTCTTTCAGGGAGGACTGTCCTTGAAGAAAAAATATCAGTTGCCTTCCACAAAGAGGAAGTTGTACAAGAAAGAACAGAATTAGAAGTAGTGGAGACACCAGTAGAATATCTTGAGGAAGAGTTCCGTGAAGTTGAAGAATATTTTGAAGAAGAAGAATTCCATGAAGTGGAAGAATTCATTAAAGTGGAACAACGTAGAGTTGAAGAAGTACACAAAGCTGAAGAGGTCCATAGGGTAATAGAAGTTTTAGAGGCTGAAGAAGTGGAAGTATATGAAAAACCGAAAGCCCCACCTAAAGGTATAGGAGAATTCTGTAGATATTACACATTGTTATATCTTGCTCTCACTCACTTTTTTTTAAGTGCATTTCATGTTCAGTTTGGAACACTAGAAACCTACTTAGTTTCCAACTTAAAATCAGTGAATGCTTTAAGCATGAGCTTCAACTATTTGATACAAAGATTAATATGGAGATTAACCATACAGAATATAATTTAGCAGACACGATAATAGTATTTGATATCTACTTATCTATGGAGCTCACTGTATGAATTTATAGATTCTTTTTTGAATCTAGCTAAGAATAGACTGTTACATGATTGTTACAGGTACCAAAATATCTGACTAAGGTTATCAGTTGAGTGAAAAAGAAGTTCCTCAGTTCACTGAAGAATTTGCATGCTCAGGCAATACAATTATTGCTTTGTTAACTTGAGTCATCTGTTCACAAAGTGATCATTCCGTATCAAAAGCTTCCACCATTTTATGGTATTTTCATTAGAGAAATAACATTAAGGAAATAAATGAAGCATTGGTAACACCATCCATTCTAGTATTTTTTGAGGAGACACCATAATACAAATAAAATTCTTTTAAATATCACTCCAGATCTTGAACAAATTAATATGTGTATAATATGAAGGAATATGTGTGTATGCATGTGTGCTTAGTATACATAGGAAATCTACAATAGAGATGAAATTTAGCAAAATCACATCTCTATTTGAGGTGTGATGCAAATCCAAAAAATATAAGCAGATAAAGCATTTATGAGCCCTCATTGGACTAACTTTATTAGTAGTACTCCCTAATACTTTAAGAACTCATTCTAAATCAAAACACTAATATCTTTGAAGGGCCTGAGATATCTGAGAAAGTCGTTCCTCCAAAAAAACCACCCACTAAAGTTGTTCCTCGAAAAGAGCCACCAGCTAAAGGTATTTTATTGGTGAAAAACTACTTACCTAATTATGTGTCCAGTAGTACCTTGATTGCATTATAAGTTTGTGTCCTTGATGTTTTTCTTCTCTGTATTGTGTTTTCGGAATTTCTAAAACAAACTAATATCTTTAAAATGGTTGAGGGTCTAAAGGAAGTTCTACCAAAAGAGAAAATCACTGTTGTTATACCTAAAATACCCAAAGCAAACCTCCTTATCAACCAAATAGTAAACCCAGGTTTCCTTCTTTGATACTGTTCAATTGTATATTCACTAACATGCCTATTGATAAATCCATGTTTTCCTATTATTAATTTTAATAACCTAGTAATAATAAATACATGGTGACCATGTGTTTAATGTCCCTGCTTTGTTCATTTTTGAAAACCTCTTGAGTTTTACAAGAGAAATAAAAAACATCTAACAAATACTATATACTTCTATCTTTAAAGTCCCTGAATCATTTAAGAACATTAGAACTGACAACAAAGTACCTATTACTCCACCAAGACAAGCAGAAGTAGTACCAGCTGACAGTGTCTTCTTAATTTTTCTGGTCAAATTCTTAACGATTCTAACATGGGAAATTCTTCTGGATCTCTGTTGTCATATTTGTTATCAAAATTCAACTCATTTTAAGTATTGTAATATATGTGATAAAGTGATAACTCTTTTATATTGTGACTATGTCATGTTTTGTGTTTACATTTTTCTTATGTTCTGCTTGTTACAAATCTCTATGAATGTTTAAAAGTAAAAGAAATTATTACTGCTATCTTTAAAGTACCTGAAGTGCCCAAGAAAATTGTGGTAGAAGAAAAAGTACGTGTTCCTGAAGAGCCCAAATTTCCACCAGCTAAAGGTACCTGCCTTTGCTGATTTCACCACTAATATAAAACCCCCTTTTATTCACTGACTGCGGAGCAGAGAGAAAGAGAGATCATTCTTCCCTCAGTGCCACGATATAGCTGAATTATGTAACCTGCAGTTTATATTCTAAAACATAGTCTTCTTTTTTGTGATGACCCTCTGGAAACAAAGGCATACGCCTAAATGTTGTTATTGTTGATCCTCTTCTTAAACAACAAGTGATGTTGACCCCTTCAACTTCTTTCAAAAATAATTTATGTTGGAAGCTGTTGCCAAGAAGCTCTGGAAACAAAAATTCCAAATAACAATAGAAAATGATGCTATACCCCAAGGACAAAGTATTTTTAATATGACAAATCGAGAACTCATCGACAAGGCAATCCAGAGAGATGCACTGTGTGTTTAGTTGGCTTATGATTTTGGAATTCTTGGTATTCTTGTTAGATCCCCTCTTTGTCTTGATATTTTAGACCCAATTATTATTTTTAAAAATAAAATAAACAAATATCTTTAAAGCACCTGAAGTACCCAAGAAAACTGTTCCAGAAGAAAAAGTTCGTGAAGCTGTTCCTAGAAAGCCTGAAGTTCCACCAACTAAAGGTATACACTGATACTAATCACAACATGAAATGACTCTTTGTTTAGTTATTCACAGTTTAAAATGAATGTGTGTGATGGTAAATCCTTGTATTTTGCTTCTTTACATTCTTAGCATATTTGTTATTTATAAAACTTAATATACTAATATCTTTAAAGTTCCTGAGGTGCCTAAGAAAAGTATTCAAGAAGAAAAATCACCTATAGCTCTTTCTGAAGACACAACGATGTACAGTGAGTGTAGAAAAAATTGGTGCTTCTCTTTGGTTTCAGTTGTGTTTGTCTTCACAGCTTTTAAAAATAATTATACTAATACCTTATAAAAGCCTAACATGCCAAAAAATATTTGGCCAAAATTAAATAATTTGAAAGGTTACTTGCCACAGACAAGGTATATCTCCTCACCAGTTTAAAAAAACTAATAGTCCTGAAACATTGCCCAATTTTAGAAAAGTCATTTGCCTCGCTGCATTTGTCATCGTCTTGTCTTGTTAACCTCTTATGTGTACAAATATCTTCAGCTTTGAAGCGTTTTAGTTCCTCGGGCCATGAAGTAACTTACTTTAACTTCATAGTAATATTTTAATTGGATTTTATGGATTCAAAATGCCCCATTATTATTTTTCTACTCTTCATGGCCGTCACTGGAAGTATTTTGGCAATACTGCTCCAATGACTATAGATTTATAAGACCATTACAATGTCAAAAGAATTCCCAAGCCATTTTTTTTTGCTTTTATGCAAAATTATGATTAAATAATTTGAGAATATGAAATATGAATAATAAAATATTCTGAATAGAATACTGTTCAATAATCTGAATAGTGAAAATGCCAGAAGTCAAGATAGTCTTTCCTTTATTTTAATCCAAAAAAATGCCAATAGTTCTGATATTCTTTCGTTTATTTTAACCTAAAAAGTTCCCTGCTTTAGCCCATTTTTTGGTCTTTAATACTAGGTTGGGATAAAAATATATGATGACTCCCTCCTTTGAATACCTTTTCTATGCTTGAGTTTGGTTATTGTCATCAGCCAGCCTTTTTTTCTAAAAGCTGGAAAAAGCTTTATTTTTTTCATTTTTCTTATTTCCAAAGATTTAATTATTTTTCTTTTTCTTTCCTGCTTCCAATCCCCAAGTGGTTATTAAACCATATGGCCATAAACCAGATATTATTTGAGATGATAGCAAACTAGGGTTCTGGAAAAGGAAATTACATGAATTTCCAGTAGGTCACGTATAAGAGAATTCTCAGTGTGCAACTCAATATCCAACCTGTTCTTTATGAAAAAAAAAATTAAGAGCAACAGGACAGTTTTACCAATAACTTTCTGCAAAGTAGAATTATATAGTCCTTGGCCAGTGAATTCCTCGATTTTATCATCCTAATAAATGAGGGTTCTGTATGATAGAACTGTGAATGGAGCATTCTCTTAGCCAATGTGTTATTGTTACTAGTTTATGTCTATGTACTGCTGGTAACTTGGGTGGTGAGTGTGTATTATGTATCATGTTTTCTTAATACTGTTTGTCATTGCCTTGAAATTCCCTTAATTGTATAAATACTAATATCTTTAAAGTTTATGAAGTATCTGAAGAATCCACCTCAGAAGAAAAAGTACTTGTGACTCTTCCTCAAAAGACAAAAACCAAACTAGCAAAAGGTATATAACACCAGTGATCTGATCTGAAGAAAATTTATATTTTGGCTCATTTTAAAGCCTCAATCTTTTCCTTCACTGTTTATAAATATAACTATACTCATATCTTTTAAGTTCCTGAGCCACTGAAGAAAATTGTTCCAGAAGACAAAATACATGTGACTATTCCAAAAAAGAGAGAAACACCAGCAACTAAAGGTACATCTCAACAATCTCAAACTTGGATGAATAACTTTGGATTCAAGACTCAAAAATTGTATGTTATATAATTCACTGTTTTTACAACTTCTAAGTGTAAACCTACTAATATCTTTAAAGAGCCTGATACAACCAGAGAAGTTTTTCTGGAGGAGGAACTACCTGAGGCTGTTCCCCAATTTCCAGAGCACCCTCCAACTCAAGGTATAATTCTTAGTTATGAAAATCTAAATAAGAGAATCTTTCTTCTTCAGTCTGCAAGATACATTTAGTGTTTTGTGTAGGTTCTCAGAACCTCTAACACTAAAATACTAATATCTTTAGGGCACCCAATGTACCCAAGACAAGGAACTTTCTATGACTTGCCTGCCCCTTCCCCCAAAAGACTTCCACTCATACAATGTACAAGAATAAATAATTAGAACAAATACTAAATTTCGAAGTTAAAGTTATAATATATGTTAACATATATAACCTTCTTAACATGTTGTGTCTTCATGTCTTTGTCTTTTCTCAACTAAAAAATACTAATATCTTTAAAGAGTTGGAAGTCTCCAAGGAAGGTCTTCCAGAGCGGCAAGCTCCTGTTGTTAAAAGAAGAAAAACACCACCACCGAAAGGTACAAGCCAGAAGAAAGTTGATTTTCATATCTCATGACTGTAGTTGTACTTAACCCATGCAAATATACTAATATCTTGAAAGCCCCAAATGCTACCATTTCAGAGAAGTGGGGTCCCTCAAAGCAGAAGCTCGACTAGGTATATACAAGTTCCTATGAGTTTTCAACAGAAAATAGAGGAGAAAAGATCTTTAACTTATCTAAATGGAAGATACTTGGGCTATAAAGTTTAATCTGTGAGGCCTTCACGTAGTATATGAATACATATAATGTTAGATGTGACCCAGATGGGTTCTTCAGTAGGAATACTATTACTATTATTGTTTCCCAAAAAAGAAAAAAAAAAATCAGAATAGCTAGGAAAAAAATCTACACAAGACCACTTAAAACATTTACATCCCCAAAACTAGATTGAGTTGGTTTACACCCCCTTTAAAGCAGATATCAGTGCCATTAAATGACAGAGGTGCTTGGTTGTAGGCTATAAATCAGCAGTTCAACTCTCCATGGGGTTGAAATTGCAGGATATAACAAAACTGCCCATTAGAATTGCTTTTCTATTAAAATAAAGTTACTACTAAAAACAAGCATATCAATTTGAAATAATTATTTTCCCATAAGACTTAAATACAGAAATATTTTCAGAAAACCATGTCTTAAAGACAATAAAATATGAAGTTCAGTGACTGTGAGCAGCAGTTTTTTCTGTAGTATCCTCTCCATCTGAGAGCCTTCTAAAACCAAGGCAGTTAAAACTCATTAAAGTTGGAAATCTGTACTGAATACTTAGTTGCTCCTCTTATTGTCTTTTATTTTGAAAGAGTCCTACATTTTTCCATTTTGAGTGGGTTTTTTTTTTAAGTAAATCAAAAGATGAGAAAGTTTTAAGACATCCAGCATAACAATTTCTTTATGATATCCATGATTTTCTGTAAAGAATATCCAAACACTTTGACATGATTTTTTCAGTCTACAACTTTAGGTCATTCTCCTGTCTCCCATACTTGAAAAACAAGCACCTTTCTAAAGTGCCTAAGGTAGGGGTCCAAAATGAGGCCAATCCAGATAAGAAAGAAAGAGTTTTGTTCTCCTCAAATAGCTAAAAGTACATCATTAATTACAAAATCAGTTTTTCTCACTTGAAGCTAATTTTCCATGATCTAATTTTCTATGCATCTACCATTCCAAGAAATAAAATTACTAATATTGATAGTACCTGAATTGACCAAGAAATACATGCTCCTGATAAGCATGTATCTTACCATTACCAAAAAATCCGGTGCGGGGAGCAGGGAGGCCTCCCAGGCTGGGACGTTCTGTAGGTTGAGTTAGGACTAAAACTCTTCATCACTCTGAAGTACAATGCATTAATATCTTTAAAGTGCCTGAATCACTTCAAGAAGCTGTCCCTGTAAAGAAAACACCCAAGGCTGCTCCCCCTGAAATTGAAACGCCTTCCAGTAAAGGTATCATTCATTCTATCATTCCTACCTTCATTCATTTCATAAATGCCTATGGTGTGTATAGTGCTAGGGAGCTGGGAAATGATAAACAAAGACAATTAAGACTTGACTTCTTTCTTCAAAACTTTATACCCCATCCAGTTTTTAAAAGAAGCACCCATTTAGCCAGAAATATCACTTTGGTTCAGTTAATGTCTAATGTCAGTTAACTAATGTCTTCACTGGCCCTTAACCTCTAAGTATGATACTAATATCTTCAAATCACCAGAAGCTATGGAGGAAGTTGCTGCTGAAATACAAGTATCTGAAGATGTTCCTGAAGAGCCAGAACCTCTCCCTGTACAAGGTATGTGATACCTGTGAACAGGTCCTGAAGAAGAGATGCTCTGACCTCAGCTCCTAAAACCATGTTCTTCATAACACATAAACATAAACATATAAATATCTTTAAAGCACCCAAAGCTGTACCTGAAGTTCCCTCTCAGAAGAAAATACTCATGGGTGTTCCTCTTAAAACAGAAACCTCTTCTACTATGAGTATTCATTCAACAAATACTTAGTAAGGAGGGTACGCAGTGTCACAGGAACTATGCCAGATGCTAGGGAAGGGTGAGCGCCTTTTCTCAATAATGGACAAGCAAAGAAGAGACTTCTAGAAATCTACATTTGCTATTGCTAACTTATCATGGTTACTGTTTTCACTAACAATTTTAAATCTTAAATGTGAAACACTAATATCTTTAAAGTGCCTGAAGCTCCTCAAGAAGTTGATCGTGCAAAGAGAGTTCCTTCCAAAAAAAGAGAACCTCCTTCAGTTAAAGGTACAAGTTACCATGCCCTCAAGCTGAAGAAGAAATAGCTCTTGTAGTCTTGAAAATATTTTGCTGTTCCTAGTGATCTTCAACACACTAAATGTTAAAATACTAATTTCTTAAAGTGCTGGAAGCTCCCCAAGAAATTGTCCCTGAAAAGAAAACATATGTGCTTCCTCGCAAAAAGCCTGAAGTTCTTCATGATGAAGGTATATGTTGCTGGAAGCTTAGAATTTGGGGGAAAATGTCTTTTCATGTATAAATGTGTTTCCTGTTTGTACTAATTCTTGGAACTCCTAAATGTAAAAATATTAATATCTTTAAAGTGCCAGAGGCTCCCGAAGAAGTTGTCCCAGAAAAGACAGTGTATCCTCCCCAAAAGCCTGATGTCGTACCTGTCAAAGGTACATTCTAAACTACTTTTTAAGGTGGGGTAGGGAGGGCAATGGAAAGAACCACCTTACTGAACTTGAAAGTTCTTGTGATGTAATAAATGCAGTTCTTGTCTGTGTTGATCCTTGTGACTCACGTGTAAACTTACTAATATCTTCAAAGTGCCCAAGACTCCTAAAGAAGTTGTCCCTGAAAAGAAAGTGGCTGTGGCTCCTCCTAAAAAGCCCGAAGTCCCACCTATTGAAGGTAGTTGTCACCAGTCTTAGGTTTAAAAAGATATAATTCTTCTGCTCTTGGAAATATTTTGTTCTGGCAGTCTCACAATGCTTACATGTGATTTTACTAATCTCTTTTAAGTGCCTGAAGTTCCTCAAGAAATTGTCCCTGAAAAGAAAGCGCCAGTGGTGCCTCCTAAAAAGCCTGAAGTTCCACCACCTGTTAAAGGTATTTGTCACCAACCTTAGGCTTATAAAGACCTCACTCTTCTGCTCTTGAAAATACCTTGCTCCAGTGCTCGTCATAACAACTAAGTGTAATTTTGCTACTATCTTTTAAGTGCCCGAGGCTCCCAAAGAAGTTGTCCCTGAAAAGAAAGTGGCTGTGGCACCTCCTAAAAAGCCCGAAGTCCCACCACCTGCTAAAGGTACTTGTCACCAGCCTTAGGCTTATAAAGACCTCACTCTTCTGCTCTTGAAAATACCTTGCTCCAGTGCTCGTCATAACAACTAAGTGTAATTTTGCTACTATCTTTTAAGTGCCCGAGGCTCCCAAAGAAGTTGTCCCTGAAAAGAAAGTGGCTGTGGCACCTCCTAAAAAGCCCGAAGTCCCACCACCTGCTAAAGGTACTTGTCACCAGCCTTAGGCTTATAAAGACCTCACTCTTCTGCTCTTGAAAATACCTTGCTCCAGTGCTCTTCATAACAACTAAGTGTGATTTTGCTACTATCTTTTAAGTGCCTGAGGCTCCCAAAGAAGTTGTCCCTGAAAAGAAAGTGGCTGTGGCGCCTCCTAAAAAGCCTGAAGTCCCACCAGCCAAAGGTAGTCACCCCCATGCCACTGTGTTTGATACTGTCCATTTGTCTCTACTCTGTCTAATCATGAAAATATGAATGTCTTTAAAGTACCCGAGGTGCCGAAGCCAGCTGTTCCGGAAAAGAAGGTGCCTGAAGTTATTCCTCCCAAACCGGAAAGTCCGCCCCCTGCAGGTAATGTCAAAGCTATACATACTAGGAAGAAAAACAATGTCATTTTAGCTAGAAAATTATATATATAAATATCACAACATAAAGGTGATATAATTGTAAGGAAAAGAAAGTCAGGAGTTAACCAAAATATCTTAGTGTATAATTACATGGTATAGTCACCCAATTTTTTTCACCTTTTCTAAACACAAATTACCAATATCTTTGAAGTGCCTGAGGTGCCACCAAAGAAAGTCATCCCTGAGAAGAAAGTACCTGCGGCTCCTCCCAAAAAGCCGGAAGCTCCACCTGCTAAAGGTATTTATCCTTTCACGTTGTTGCTCACCTGCTCCAGGGGACTGGGAAAAGTGTGTATAGATGTGTACGCCAGTCCATAAATTGTCTTTGTGTGGGTAAATGTGTTGTCGGTAATCTACCTTTATAATCTCTTACTAAAAGATACTAATATCTTCAAAGTTCTTGAAGCTCCTAAAGAAGTTGTACCCGAAAAGAAATTATCTGTGGTTGTGCCCAAAAAACCAGAAGCCCCACCTGCTGAAGGTATTTATCCCCATACCTTGTTAAGAAGAAAAACTACTATCTTGTACTCTTCACAGTCATTGTAATATATGCCTTCATCACTCATAAATTCTAAAAATTCTAATATCTTTCAAGTGCCTGAAGTTGCTCAAGAAGTTGTCCCAGAAAAGATAATTCCCAAGGCACCACCCAAAAAACCAGACACCCCACCTGTCACAGGTACATATTAGCCCTGACTTCATTTGGAAGAAGAAATATCTCTTCTATTCTTGAGAATAATTTTAGCCTATAGCTTGTCATTAACTACTCGTTTAAAACTACTAATATCTTTCAAGTGCCTGAAGTTCCTCGAGAAGTTGTTCCAGAGCAGAAATTCCCCAGGGCACCACCCAAAAAACCAGAAGCCCCACCAGTTTCAGGTATTTTTCACTCCTATCCTTATCTACAGAAGAAATACCTCTCCTACTCTTGGAAAGGTTTTTAGTCCGTTGTCCTCATTAATCTAAATGTAAAACTACTAATATCTTTCAAGTGCCTGAAGTTCCTCAAGAAGTTGTCCCTGAAAAGAAAGCACCAGTGGTGCCTCCTCAAAAGCCCGAAGTCCCACCTGTTCCAGGTACTTGGGCTTAAGAAGATGTAACCCTCTGCTTTTGAAAATATTTTGTTCTAGCAGTCTCTTAACTCCTAAGTGTAATTTTACTAATATCTTTTAAGTGCCCGAGGCTCCCAAAGAAGTTGTCCCTGAAAAGAAAGTGGTTGTGGCGCCTCCTAAAAAGCCTGAAGTCCCAGCACCTGTTAAAGGTACTTGTCACCGACTGACTTTAGGCTTAAAAAGACCAACTCTTCCGCTCTTGAAAATATCTTGTTCCAGGAGTCTTCATAATTCCTAATTGTAATTTTACTAATATCTTTTAAGTGCCTGAAGTTCCTGAAGAAATTGTCCCTGAAAAGAAAG